>NW_024501848.1:0-22637 GCF_017590055.1 Onychostruthus taczanowskii
CCAGACCAACCCTTGGTATCCCATCCTGTCCAGCTGCACAGGGAAAGGGAGAAGTGTTTAGAGAAATTGACTTTGAAACTGAAGTTTTCAAAAAGCCCACTTTATTTTTCATGCATGTTTAAATTTGATCACCCTGAAATAGTGGGGGATGAAATGATCAAAGGGCACCTGTGTGGTTCCAGCTGGTCTGACTGCCCTGACTGCACAGGGAGCCCTGTTTTCCCTGTGGGCTCCCAGTGGTCAGGCTGAGAGCAATGCTGACGATGAGGCAGTAACTCAGCAGCATACATGCAAACTAAAAAAAGTTTAGGAAAATTCCCTCATAGGAATGGAAGTCATTTTGAGGGGATTCCAAATAAAATACTGAGGATTGACTCCGAGAAGTTGGTCCCAATTTGTCAGTGTCTTCTTTCAACAGTCCATGATTCCCAGAATGAAGAAATGTCCAATCTGACACTGCCATTTCCTTCCCAGACAGGTTTTAATCCTCTGTAAATACCCATACCCCAAAGCAGCAAAGGTCCAACAGCAGCTCCATCAGCTACTTCCTCCTGCTGGCATTGGCAGACACGCGGCAGCTGCAGCTCCTGCACTTCTGCCTCTTGCTGGGCATCTCCCTGGCTGCCCTCCTGGGCAACGGCCTCATCATCAGCGCCGTAGCCTGCGGCCAGCACCTGCACACACCCATGTTCTTCTTCCTGCTCAACCTGGCCCTCAGCGACCTGGGCTCCATCTGCACCACTGTCCCCAAAGCCATGCACAATTCCCTCTGGCACATCAGGACCATCTCCTACTCAGGGTGTGCTGCACAGGTGGGTTTTTTTTTGCCTTTTTCATGTCAGCAGAGTTTGCACTTCTCACAGTCATGTGCTACAACCACTACATGTCCATCTGCAAACCCCTGCACTACGGGACCCTCCTGGGCAGCAGAGCTTGTGCCCACATGGCAGCAGCTGCCTGGGCCAGTGCCTTTCTCACTGCTCTCATGCACACAGCCAATACATTTTCCCTGCCCCTGTGCCATGGCAATGCCCTGGGCCAGTTCTTCTGTGAAATCCCACACATCCTCAAGCTCTCCTACTCCAAATCCTATCTCCGGGAACTTGGGCTCATTGCAATTAGTGTCTGTTTAGGACTCAGTTGTTTTGTGTTCATGGTTTTCTCCTATGTGCAGATCTTCAGGGCCGTGCTGAGGATCCCCTCTGAGCAGGGACGACACAAAGCCTTTTCCACCTGCCTCCCTCACCTGGCCGTGCTCTTCCTGTTCCTCAGCACCTCATTTTTTGCCTACCTGAAGCCCCCCTCCCTCTCCTCCCCATCCCTCGATCTGGTGGTGTCAGTTCTGTACTCAGTGGTGCCTCCAGCCCTGAACCCCCTCATCTACAGCCTGAAGAACCAGGAGCTCAAGGATGCCCTGAGGAAAATGATGACTGGTTGATTTCTGAAGCAACCAATTTCCTGTTTTCTCCTGCATAACTATTGGAATGGAACTCATAACAAGCCCAAAAGACCTTCCCAGGTCTTTTTACAGTGTTCAGTGTGTTTTTCTGTCATAAAATTATCTTCAATTAAGTTTTTTTAATCACTCCCACCTAATTCACTGTCTGACACTTGAATTTCACTAGTAAGTTCTGTAAACCAGTGTTTGTGCTATCTCTACACTTGAAGAAAATAACCTACCTTGCAGTGCCTGTCCTACCTGGGATCCCAACTCTGAGATATGCATGAAGTCAGAGGGGAGAAGGGGAAAAGAGTCCCAGCAAAGCAGCACTGCCAGGGAGCAGCAGGGATTGGTCCTTTCAGAGCTGCTCTGCCCAACTCCACGCTCTCCTTCCCAGCCCTGCTGTGGCTGTAAGGCTGGAGTGCTCTGGCAGCTTGGTCACTGTCCTGCTGCGTGTCCGTGCTGTGGCCACAGGCAGGGACAGGCCATGGGCACTGCTGGGACACAGCTGGGCTCCAGCACAGCAGCTCCACCAGCAAAGGGCATCTCCTGAGGGCAGAGCAGCAAGGCTTCGCTCTCCTCCAGAGCTGCTGTCAGCAATGTGCCCCAGGAATGCCCTGGCACAGCAAAGCCCAGTGCCTGGGGCAGAGGGGGAGTGTGCAGGGGGGCACACAGCAGTGTTCTGGCACAGCCAGAGCTCCTGGCATGGACCTGAGGGAGCAGCAGAGCAGGGCCTGGGCTGTGTCTTTGTTCTGGGGACAGCCTGGGAAGGCGCCCCAGGGCAACTGTCCCACACCAGCCCCTGCAACCACCATTGCCAGCACTGGCCTCTCCCCCACCTGCAGGAGGGTGTTTGTCCCTGCACGGAGGGACACCAAGTGACCGGGCCAGCAGGTCATGTTTGTTCTGTCCTGAGGAGATTTCAGCAGTGCATCGTGCATGTGTGGGGAGATGAACCCCAGTGAGCACAAACAGCATCAGCAGCACTCGGGGCTGGCACAATTCCAGTGGCACAAACAGTGCCTTGAGGCCTCTGCACTCTGAGAGTAGTGTCCTCTGCAAAACCACCTGAATTCTTTGCTGGACCGTGCTGAGGATTGCATGGAGAGAAACATCGAGGGGCAGGAGGCTCCAGATAAAGTGCTCAGGTGTCCTGGGGTGACTTTGTCATGCCAAATTATGTCCCACACATCGGTTTACCCCAGAAATAAGTTCTGCACCTTTAAGACTGGTTCCAAGATCAAAGGGAGGGAAGTCACAGCATGCAGTTTGTGTGTGCAGAAGCTTCATTTTCACTGCCCCAGAATTCTTTCTCTCTCTGTGCCTGTTGGTCTGCAGCACAGACACGAGCAGGAGAGAGCTCTCCTTTGCTTTTAGTTAGTTTATTTTTGCTAGCTGAGGCAGAGAAGTTCCCCAGACTGGGGCTTTTCCTTTCCTTGGAACTGTTCAGCCCTGCTCTGGACCAAAAACCCAGAAGAACACTGGGAGCTCACGCCTGTGGCCCACCGGGGCCTGGGACACGGCATTCCAGTGCTGGAGGGACTGATGGAGACTGAGGGAGCCGAGCCACAGCCCATGGAAGGACTCTGCAAACCACAGAAGGACATTCTGAATTTGCCATTTCTTAGAGCAATGAGAGGTTTCACTGTTTAATATTATCCATTCTCTCATGTTTGTGAGTACTTTGCTTGTTAAATAAACAGAATTTTTTCCACTTTTCTCGAAGGAGATTTTTTGCCTCACTGAACCAGTGAAGGGAGGGGGCGCTTGAATTTGCTTTCTAGAGGGACCCTTTGGAGGTTGCCTCCTTAAATTTGACCTAAACCAGGGCTTCAGGGCAGCCAAGGACTGCACAGAGACACCACTGGAGTGGGGGCCTGTGGGGAGAAATCACAGCTGCCTCCCTTCTGAACCACCCCAAGGACCTGGACAGGGCTGTGCTGGGTTCTGGGCACTGGGCTGGAACTGAGAGATGTGGAAAAGGCCCTTGGTGTCAGGGCTGTTGAGAAGGCTGGGCAGTGTCATTGTGGGACCTCTCCCAAACCCCTTGGAAAGGCCAGAGCCATCCCAGAGGGTCCTGGGCACTTGGGAAGGGCAGACATGGAACCAGTCTGCAAACAGGACAGGGAGGGGGACTGGGTGAGTCACAGCCTGGTCAGGCTCAGCAGGGAAGGGGATGTGGCAAATCCTCCTGCAGCCATTCCAGGCACTGGCAGGACAGGGCTGGGACTGCAGAACCCACGTGGGAGGGAAAAGAAGGGGATGTTGTGTGCCCAGACTTCAGCCAGGCCTGTGACAGGGTCTGCTGTGCTCTCCTCAGAGCCCAACTGGAGAGAGCTGGGCTGAAGGAGTGGAACATTGGGTGGGTGGGGATGTGGCTGAACAATGAGGGTCAAATGTCATCCATGGTACAGAGTCCTCTTGGCAGCCACACCCTGGTGACATCCCTCAGTGACCAAACCTTGACCACCACTGTGGAACATTTCTGTTATCTCTACAAGGGCATGAAAGGCACTTTCAATTCCTTTGTGGATGCTGCCAAATTGCAGTCTGTGACTGAACTCATCTAGTTAATGGTGACTGCAAAACAAAATTGGGCAAGATGCCTGACTTGGGTAAATTTGTCTTGCCATCAGGTCCAAACCAAGCCTCAAGAAAAAGGAGGAAACACTTATGCATCAGAAGAAAAGCAATTCAATAAGGAAAAACCCAAATTTGACCAAAAAACCTCCAAACCCAAACAAAAAAAAAAAAAAGCACAGCAAGGCCCACTAATGGAAGAAAGCAAATCCACAGGAAATCTCCTATTAGCAGAAAATGTTTGACCAGCTTGTGGCAGGAGAAGAGTCTGCATGTGTAGGTGCTGTTTTGAAAAAAAAAAAAAAGCCATCTTAATAAAGAAATTAATCCCCTATCCCCTTGTCCCTCTGCTTCTCTCATTTGATTGATGATCATGGTGTGACATGGAATGGAACATCCCTTGGGTCAGCCCAGCCCAGCTGTCCCATCCCTGTTCCCCCAGGAACACTTGCACACCCCAGGCACATAGGTTGGGGGATTGCAGACACATCTCATGCAGGCTGAGCACTGTGAAAAGGACAGGAGAACAGAACAACATTTACTCTCTCCAAGAACAGTAGAACAGAACAGCCCAGCCCTGGAGAAACTGATTAAGGATGTACCTCTGGCAAACAGAAGTCACACAAAATGCAAGTAGAACACACTAGCTCAGCTCTGCAAGGCTGACAAAATAGAAGTTATACAGAACAATAATACTGCCCTAACTCAAAAGCAGGGGTTGAAGAACAGCCACCTAAAAAGGACACCAGGTGTTGAAGACAAACCCCAAAGAACCATGTAAGGACTTCTGAAAAGAGGTGCAACTATGTCAAATAAATTCAAAGGAAGTGGGGATAGCTAATGAATACATTCTCAGTGTGTGTGTTAAAAACTCTGTTCATTTGATGCTCAGTGCATTTGAATGGAGGAAGGATGGCCCAAGTGACCACCATGCTGTAATAAAAAATACCTGCTTTCAAATACTCAAAACTCTGTTTAAAATTTTCTATTCAATGGATTTCAGTATCAGTGGTGTCCTTGACTCCATTATGCCCCACAGTTTCACAGTGGCCCCTTGGTTCCATTAGGCCCTGCTGTATAACAATGGACCCTTGGTTCCATTGGGTTCTGTACTGTCAAACTGACCTCCTTGGTTCAGCACTGCCACAATGCTCTCCTTGGTTCCACGAGGCCTTGGTGTGTCACAAAAGCCCCTTGGTTCCATGAACTGCCATAGTGTCACCACGGACTCTTGGATCTGCAGTATGGACAAGTGGTTAGAAGCAGCCCTGCTGTGTCACCATTAATATTTGGTTCCATGGGACCCCACAGTGTCACAATGGCCCCTTGGTTCCATGAGGTTCCATAACATCACCATGGTCTCCTTGGATCCACAGTATCTCTATGGACCATTGATTCCATGTGGCCCTGCTGTGTCACAGTGGTTCCTCGCTTCCATGAAGCCCCACTGCAGAACAGTGGAATCTTGGTCCTGTGAGGTTCTGTACTGTCACCATGGTCTCCTTGGTTCTGGACTGTAACAATGGACCCTTGGTTCCATGAAGTTCCATGATGTCACCATGGTCTCCTTGGTTCCACGAGGCCTTGCTTTGTCACAATGGACCCATGGCTCCATGAGCTTCCATAGTGTGGGTTCCATGAAGTTCTCCAGTGTCACAATGGCCCCTTGGATCCATGAGGTTCCATAGTGTCACCATCGTCTCCTTGGATCTACAATGTCATAATGCACAATTTGTTCCATTCGGTCCCACTATGTCACAGTGGTCCCTTGTTTCCATGAGGCCCCACTTTGTCACAATGGATCCCTGGTTCCATAGGTTTTATCCTGTAGCAATGGACTCCTTGGTTCTGTGAGTTACCCTGCTTTTTACAGAAGTTTCTCTGGTTCCAGCAAGGCCCGGCTGTGCCTCAATGCATCCTGGGTTCCATGAGGATCTGGAGTATCACAAAGGATCCTTGGTTCCACAGGGCTCTGCTGTGTCACCATGGATCCTCTGTTCCATGAGGGTCCATGGTATCACCATGGTCTCCTTGAATGGGCAGTGTCACAATGGACCACTGGTTCCATGAGCCCTGGCTGTGTCACAAGGGTCTCCTTGGCTGCATGAGGAACCAAAAACCTTTGCATAAACATTGAGCAACACCTGCTTAACACACCTGGGAACATCTGTTTGCATTCAAAAGAGGGGTTAAAGGTGAGGATGGCACCAGTAGCTTCCATCTGCAGCACAGATCCAGGGAAAGGAGAGGGACAGAGAATTCAGCTGAAAGACTCCAAGAATTCTGCTTCCAGAGATCATTTCTGGTCACAATGACCCTTGTAGGATGGCAACACCATTCCAGGCAGCCTGGACTGAGCATGTGGTTCCTAGTGGGGTTTCTTGTTCAGGAAATCTGCTCAGGCTTTTCCACTCCTTCCTTACAAAGAGGAAAACTTCTCCTGGGCCTGCCCAGACCTCCTAAGGAGACATTCAGCATCAAAATCACTTGAGGAATGCTTCTATCACCTCTTCTCTGAAATGAAAAAAAAAAAAAACAAACCCACATATGTGATTAAAAAAACAAAAAATCATGAGGTGCACTTTGGAATCTCCCTTCTTAACAGAACTCCAAACTGACTCCAATTACTGCACAAGCCCTGGAGACTTGAAGACAATTTAAAGGAGACAAAGAGCTCCTGAGGGCTTTCTGTATTTTAATCAGCCCCACAGTGGATTTGGGGCTGGGTCCAGGAGCCTCAGGCACTGAGAGGAGGATGAAGAAGCTGCTCAAGGAGTCAGCAGCAAAAGTCCAAGTGCCTTGGAGCATGGCTGGGCCCCAGGGAGGGCAGGGAGTGCCAAAGGCTCCCCAGGGACTGGTGAGAGCAGATCCTTGAGGCCAGGAGTGCCGGGAGCCCAAGGCTCTGGGCAGGGAACTGCAATGATGAGCAAGGCCTGGGCTGGCTGGGGGAAGCAGAACACCAGATATGCTCAAGAGGTTAAAAATGACATCAAGTTTTACTAGCAAAGTACAAAAAATCAAGCAACTTTGGTAAAGGGTTTAATACAACATCCAGTGCAACATGAAACACTGAATCAGGTACTGATTCTTTTAAGGGAAACATCCCTTAAGAAAGGGTTCCAGGAAGGATGGACACACTTCAAAAAAAGAAATCTTGAAGGAGCAAAATTAGGCTGTCCCTTTGTGCAGAAAGATGACCCAGAGGAGGATATGACTGTCCTGGCTGGGCATGGAGTTTTTGCAGGAAATTAGGGGTTAAAAAGAGGGTGCATCACCTTTGGACATTGGGGCAAGTAAATCAAGAAATGTTTAAGGATGTTGTTAGGTTGTGCAGAAAGAAAATTAGAGAGGTGAAAGCTCAATCACAACTTAACTTGGATACTTCTGTGAAGGACAATATAAATGTTTTTATAAATACATTACTGGCAAAAGGAGGGGTAAGGACAACCTGCATTTCTTATAGTGGGGGATATGGTTACCAAAGATGAGGAAATAGCTGAGGTACCTCACCCACTCTTTGCCTCAGTTTTAAACAATAAGACAGCACATCCTCAGGACAAGTGTTCTCCTGGGCTGGTAGATGGGCACAGGGAGCAGAACATACCACCAGATCCAGGGATTGAGAGGAGATGGAGGGGGGCTTCAGGTAGGCAAAAATGCTGGTGCTGAGCAACAGGGAGAGCACGGCCAGGTGAGGGAGGCAGGTGGAAAAGGCTTTGTGCCGACCCTGCTCAGAGGGGATCCTGACCAAAGCCCTGAAGATCTGCACATAGGAGAAAACAATGAACACAAAACAACCAAAATATAGAAGAGCACTAACTAAAACAAGCCCAAGTTCCCTGAGGTAGGATTTGGAGCAGGAGAGCTTGAGGATGTGTGGGATTTCACAGAAGAACTGGCCCAGGGCATTGCCCTGGCACAGGGGCAGGGAAAATGTATTGGCTGTGTGCAGCAGAGCATTGAGAAAGGCACTGGCCCAGGCAGCTGCTGCCATGTGGGCACAAGCTCTGCTGCCCAGGAGGGTCCCGTAGTGCAGGGGTTTGCAGATGGATGTGGGCACAAGCTCTGCTGCCAAGGAGGGTCCCGTAGTGCAGGGGTTTGCAGATAGCGGTTGTAGCACATGACGGTCAGGAGGGAAAACTCTGCTGAAATGAAGAAGAGAAACAGAAAGAGCTGTGCAGCACACCCTGAGTAGGACATGTTGCTGGTGTCCCAGAGGGAATTGTGCATGGCTTTGGGGACAGTGGTGCAGATGGAGCCCAGGTGGCTGAGGGCCAGGTTGAGCAGGAAGAAGAACATGGGCGTGTGCAGGTGCTGGCCGCAGGCTACGGCGCTGATGATGAGGCTGTTGCCCAGGAGGGCAGCCAGGGAGATGCCCAGCAACCTGGTTTAGGACAAATTAGGGGAAATCTCCAAAAGGGATCTCCCTAAAAAAAAACCTCCAACCACCCCTCCCCCAATACCGGGTTCGGGAAGGAATTCCTCGGAGGAGCACAGTGGAAAACAAAACCTATTTATTAACAAATAACAAAAGAACACTCCCCAACACAAGAAAAGAAAAGAAAACCAGGCAGTGCTGTGGAGGGCGCTGAGCTTCTCTCGCAGACTCCGGGGGTCCTGGACGTCCCAGGTCAGGTCCGAAGCCGGTCCAATATCTTCAGGGGAGGGTAAGAAAGAGGGAACGAAAGAAAAAGAAAAAAAAAAAAATGTAGGAGATTCTGGTGGTGTCCCAGAGGGAATTGTGCATGGCTTTGGGGACAGTGGTGCAGATGGAGCCCAGGTCGCTGAGGGCCAGGTTGAGCAGGAAGAAGAACATGGGCGTGTGCAGGTGCTGGCCGCAGGCTACGGCGCTGATGATGAGGCTGTTGCCCAGGAGGGCAGCCAGGGAGATGCCCAGCAAGAGGCAGAAGTGCAGGAGCTGCAGCTGCCGCATGTCTGCCAATGCCAGCAGGAGGAAATGGCTGATGGAGCTGCTGTTGGACATTTCTTCACTCTGGGCATTGTGAGCTGTTCAAAGAAGACATTGACAAACTGGGACTAATTTCTTTGAGTCAATTCCATTGTTTTGTTGCTTGGCTTTTTTTTTTTTTTTAATCCTCTCAAAATTACTTCTCTTTCAGGGAGGGCAAAGTTCCTCCTGAACTTGGCTAAACTTTTTTGAGTTCGAGTTTGTGCTGCTGAGTTACTGCCTCATCTTCAGCATTGCTTTAAGCCTGAACATTGGGGAACCCAGAGGGAAAACAGGGCTCCCTGTGCAGTCAGGGCAGTCAGACCAGCTGGAACCACACAGGTGCCCTTTGATCATTTCACCTCTCTCTATTTCAGCTTGATCACACTTAAAACGTTCTTGAAAAATAAAGTGGACTTTTTGAATTCTTCAGTTTAAAAATAGTTTTCTCCAATATTTTTTACCTTGCCTGTGAACTTTGAGCACAGGAACAAGGCATGCAGAATCTGCTTTCCCAGCAAGGATGTTTGGAAGAGAAGAAGACATCTGGCTCAAGGGTGCAGAGACAGAGAAAAGGAGGAGTGAATCTGGGAATTTGGGGTGGGTTTTATGGAAATGGGTAAATTGTAATAAACATTTAGTGACGGTATAGAAGGAATACACTGGTAGAATCGTGTGTCCATGTAAGTTTAGGAGTTATCCTTCACTAGACCTCAGACCTGAATAAATTATACCCTCTGAAACAGCAAATTAGTGTTCAGGAGCCTTATTCTGATATTTCAGATATTTGGAGACAGCGGGGCCTCACAGAACCAAGGAGTTAACTGTGACACTCTGAAAGCTCATGGAACACAGGGTCCATTGTGACACAGCAGAACCCCATGGAACTAAAATCCATTTTGGGACATTGAGGCCACACTGAATCAATGGTCCATTGTGATACTGCAGATCCAAGGAGACCATTGCGACCCTGAGAAACCTCTTGGAACCAAAGGGCCATTCTGACACAGCAAGGCCTAGTGGAACCATGGGTCCATTGTGACACTGCAGAACCTCAAGGAACCAAGGTGACCATGTTCTACTATGGAACCTCATGGAACAAAGGGTTGTCACGATCTGTCCTGGAGGACAAGATTCGTGGAGGTTCTTTTCACTGATCTCGGGGTGCAAAAGCTGCCACGACAAGGGGATTTTGCAGTAAAATCAAAGCAAAAGTACTTTTATTGAATAAACACCTTTCTCGGGTGCAGTGTTCCATGAGTCGAGCAAACACACCCGTAGACAGCAATTTGGCTGAGTGGACCAATCAGACCTGGATTTTCAGAACAGAATCTTCTCCTTTGCCTGGCACTCTCAAACATTCATGACAATCGAGAGGAAAAGAACGCGGGAAATTTGGGACAGACACTCACAGGGGCCTTGTGACACCAAGGGACAATTGTGACACTGTGAGGCCATTGTGACACTGTGGGGTCTTGTGATGCCAATCAGCAGCAGGCATTGTGCAGAAAGTCTTCAGCAGCAGGCAAGAACCATTGTCTTCTCGGCCCAGTGGTCGCTTGCAAGCTTGCTTTGCATACCGGGCATTTCACGCACACACCTTCCCCCACCGTAGGGTAGGGATTTCAGTCTCAGTCTCTCAGGGAAGAAGAGGGGGCTTTTCCATGTAGGGGTTGAATGTCTCAGTCCTTGAGGGGAGAAGCTTATCTCCTCTCTGTCACGGTGGTTGATGTGCGGTGAATGGAGGGTCTTTTGTGGTGACCAGCGAGAAGGTCATTCCAGAGAGAAAGTCCAGCCAAGTCAGGAGGGTGGAGAAATTGCAGGGCCAGCGTTGCTAAGTGATGCAGGCGAAGGAGAGCACACTGGCCTTTCCCGGGTGCAGTGTTCCATGAGTCGAGCAAACACACCTGTAGACAGCAATTTGGCTTCGTGGACCAATCAGACCTGGATTTTCAGAACAGGATCTTCTCCTTTGCCTGGCGCTCTCAAACTTTCATGACAATCGAGAGGAAAAGAATGTGGGAAATTTCAGACAGACACTCACACCCTGCTATTACAACACCTCTGGTTACTGTAATAATTGGACTTGGCCTATTCGATGGTGTGGTAAATCCGCAGAAAAAGCAAAACTGTTGCCTCCAGGAGTATTCCTCATTTGTGGGGATCCTGCTTGGCCTGCCATACCTGCAAAAGCACAAGGAGGACCATGCTACTTTCATAAGCTAACCTTGTTTGCCCCTACTATCCATCAAATGCTCAATATAAGTCGCAAATTTAAGCTTATTAGACGCAGTGTGGATCAATTGGGACCCGAGTGTAAAGACAATGTTGAGTTGTGGGAGCGACCATCTGTCATTTTACCTTCACTTTTTACACCAGGAGTTGCTTCTGCCACAGCCCTCACTCAGTTAAAACGATTGGCCTGTTGGATAGGAAAACAAATTAACATTACCTCTAAAGTGCTAGACGAGTTTACCACTGATGTTGGCAGTGTAGGACATGCTGTGTTACAAAATCGAGTAGCCATTGATTTTTTGTTACTGGCACAAGGACATGGCTGTGAGGATTTTGAAGAAATGTGCTGTACGAATCTTTATGATCATTCTGAATCCATTCACAAGAAACTTTCCCAGCTGCAAAATAATATGAAGAAACTCACTGTTGTTGAAAATTCTTTTGACAAATGGCTCAAAGAATGGGGAATCACTGGCTGGTTGAAAACCTGATTGAGAGAAGGAATTCACTCTCTTGCTGTTATTTTTGCTGTGCTTGTTGTTCTTTGTTGCATTCTTTCTTGTATGAAAAAGAGTTTAAAAGCAATTGTTAAGCGAGTCTGGGCTGTCCAAAAAGAAAACCGGAGATGTGTAGGAGGATTCTTGGCTGAACAAGGTCATGATATTCTCCTGTGGGAATTGGACAACCCTGGCCTGCAGATTACAGAGTTACTCTGAAGATCATGTACTGTCCCCTGAACAAGAACAAGATAGACCATGTACTGTCCTCAAACAGATACATCAAGGAAGAACGAGCATTGTGCCAAGATGAAACCAGCTGCCAAACACCTCGTGGCAACTGCTAATTTGGCACACCTTAGCTAAAGATGCTTATAGCATGACAACCAATCAGTAATTAATATGCATGTGTGAATATAGCTACTTACCCAGTGAGCATTAGGCATCAGTGGCATGAGGCAGTGGATAGAGAAGGATAAATATTGCCAAAGCTGCTTCATGAAGGGGAATGATATGTAGCCACATTGGCAGTGAGTGTCGTTACTCGGCCAACTCTCTGTGGGACCCTCTTCACCACAGCACAAATTCCGGCTCGGAGGAGGCTTCTCCAGAGAGGGCTCAGGCTCCTGGTTCAGCTTCAGTGTCCCTGCAGAGGAACAGGGCATCTTTCAGGCACTTCCACCATCTCAGGATTCCCATTTCATGGGCAATCTGAGATGCAAATGGCCTTGTTAGGAAGGACAAAAGCAGAGGGAATAGATTGGAAATTATTAGGAAAAAAAGACCCTTCTTCCAGACAAAGATCACTCATAAATCTGCTCCTGTTTTCCATTCTTGAAATCTACGTCACTCTACTGCACAGTGCATGCTCGCACTGTTTCCAAGAGGTCTTGTGGTCCCTATATATCCTGCTTCTCACAAGAAACACCTGGAAGGTGTCCTGGTTTAGGGCAAGTTTGGACTTGCTTTGGTTACCGGGCATTTCCCATACATAGTGTGGGGTCTCGTGACGACAAGGGACCATTGTGACAATGTGTGTGACACTGTGGGGCCCTGTGAACTCAAGGGACCATTGTGACACTGTTGGGCCATTGTGACACTCTGGGGTCATTGTGACACTGTGGGGCCCTGTGACACTCTGGGGCCATTGTGACTCTGTGTACCATTGTGACTCTGTGTACCATTGTGACACCGAGGGACCATTGTGACACCGTGGTGCCATTGTGACACTCTGGGGTCATTGTGACACTGTGCGGCCCTGTGAACTCAAGGGACTATTGTGACACTGTGGGGCCATTGTGACACTGTAGGGCCATTGTGACACCAAGGGCCCATTGTGACACTGTAGGGCCATTGTGACACCAAGGGCCCATTGTGACACTGTAGGGCCATTGTGACACCAAGGGCCCATTGTGACACTGTAGGGCCATTGTGACACCAAGGGCCCATTGTGACACTGTAGGGCCATTGTGACACCAAGGGCCCATTGTGACACTGTAGGGCCATTGTGACACCAAGGGCCCATTGTGACACTGTAGGGCCATTGTGACACCAAGGGCCCATTGTGACACTGTAGGGCCATTGTGACACCAAGGGCCCATTGTGACACTGTAGGGCCATTGTGACACCAAGGGCCCATTGTGACACTGTGCGGCCCTGTGAACTCAAGGGACTCTTGTGACACTGTGGGGTCTCATGGAATCATGGAGGGCACTGTGACATTTCTGGTCCTCATGGAACCAAGGGGACCGTACTGTCACTCTGTAGCTCCATAGAATGTAGGGATCATTGTGATACTGTGAGGCCCCATCAAACCAAGGGGCCATTTTGACTCCGCAGGATCTCCTGGAACTGTGGAGAACATTATTGCACTTTGGGGTGTCATGGAGCCATTGGAGGCCATTGTGTCACTGTGAGACTGCATGGAGACAAAGGTCGATTGTGACATTGCAAGGCCTCATGGAATCATGGAGAGACAATTAAGAGACTTCACACCCTCATGGAACTGAGGGGCCATTGTTACACTTCAGGGCCCCATAAAACCAAGGGAACACAGAACAGGTCTGGCTGGTTTGGCCTCCCATGGACTGCCTTACTGATCCAGCTGACCTTGGCATGTTGAGGGTCTCTTCTCATCTGCTGCTGAAACACTGGGGCTCCGTGCTTTCCTTCCCAATGGAAAAGAACTGTCCTTCTCCTCCAGCCACCCATGGCCAGAATTGGGATTTCACCTCCAAATCTCTTTATATCCAGGGCTTGTTCCCATAGGAATATTGCCAGGACAAGTCTGTCTTTCAGTGGTTTCACAAGGGTCACTTCCCCTCTGTCCCTAAAACACTGGGCAAGGCTCCGTGCTTTCCTTCCTATGGAAAAGAACTGTCCTGCTTCTCCAGGCACCCATGGCTGAGATTTGGCTTCCACCTCCAAAATTCCCTAAATCCAAAGACTGCTCCCAGAAAAATCTGCCATTGCTGACAAGTCTGGCAGGCCTTGGCCTAGTGAGGCTCTCACCTGCCTTCCAAACACTGGGGCTCTGTGCTTTCCTTCCCATGGAAAAGAACTGTCCTTCTTGTCCAGGTGTCCATGGCCAGAATTGGGATTTCACCTCCCACATTGCCTATTGTGACAGACTGGAGGAGATTGTTGGCTCTAAACATTTCATGTGTGGGTGAGGAAGGGGGCAGGTCCAGCCTTGCCCTGCCCTGGAACCCCAGCACTGCCCTGCCCTGGAAGCCCAATCCCCCCAGAGCCTCTATCCCAGCCCAGCAGTGTCTGCCAGTCCCTGGCACAGCACAGGCAATGCTCCACAGCCACCTCTGGAGCCCCAGCCCAACTCCTGAGTGACCAAATGAGCCCAAGTCCCACCTGGGGGAAGGGCCCAAGAAGACCAAGGGGTATTGAAGGCTGACCACAAGGCAAGCACACATCTTGACCCTACCTCCTCTTGGAATTTCCATCTGAACACCACTGGAATCCAGGAGTTGGTAGCTGTGTGTGTGCTTCTCTGAATATTTTTTTTTGTCTTCCTCTCTATGTGTACCTTTATCTAGTTCCCTCCTCTTGCAAATTTTGTGTAACTTAAAATTGAATGAGCTAAGAGTTTGTGAAGTAGAATGGGCCAAGTTAATGCTTTGAGAAGTGTTTTTGATTGATTGAATGTTGTATTAAACCATGTGCCAAGATTCTCTGATTTTCTAAAGTTGCCAGTAAAGGCTGTTTTGTTGTTTTGAGCTCCTCAGAATCACTTTTCAGTATTTCTCCAGGGCATCCAACTCAGAGGACGCAAACAATTGCAATTCCTTTTAAATGTCTCACTGAGAGCCCTGTTTGGAGGATGGGAGTCAGGGCTTGTCTGTCCTGCTTGGCACAGCTCGGGCAGGGCTTTCCCAGCCACATTCCACACTCCATTTCCCAGCTGGAGCTGCTGGTGCCTCTGAGTTCTGCTGGCCCAGCCCCAGGGACGCTCTCCTTGTCTGCCCATTCCCCCACAGTCTCTGGGCAGGGATGGCCTCAGTGGGGGCTGCTGACATCCTCAGCACCTTGGAGGCTGCTGCTGGATTTCACTGCTCCAGAGGCTTGTTCAGCCTTCAGCTCTTCAGTGCAGGAATTCAGTGTCCCAGGGCTCATTGACATTCAGAACCCCTTAACAAGCCAAGCCTCTGGGAATATTTTGTTTTAAGTTCCCAAATATTTTGTGGTTAATTAGACAAAATCCAGGAGTGTATTCAAACTGAATATATTCTATTTAAAAAGACAGCGAGAAAATATTTTTTAGGTAGGTCCTGCTTACTTGTTGGGTTTTTTTTTTCTGTTCATAAATTGATATGTGCAATCTCCAATTGACACTGTATCCAAGTACCTCCTCATGCAGTTTGAATAGATATGAAAATCAAGACCCTTCATGGCTGACAATCAATCAGACTCTGTCCCTACCCCCACATCCCCATTTCCCCATCCAAGCCCTGGCACTCAGAGCAGCCTTGTGCAAATCTGAACTCCCTCCAGCCCAGGCTGCACCTGCAGCTTTCAGCTCCTTGGCTCCAACTCCCACCTGCTTTCCTTGGAGCAGGAGCTGCCGGAGACACAGAGGGATCTTCATTTATTGTCAGCCAACAAAAAAAAGGGAAGGCACAGCTCCATCAAATGCCGAATTCATTCTTCTCCCTGGCTCTACCCTGTCCGTGATCCCCACAGCCTGTCCTGTTTCCTTCATTCCTCCTTTGCCAGGCACTTTCTGGAATAGGGAGCTCTGCTCTGGCTGTGGAGGGAGGTGCAAATGCAGCCACTGGAGTAGGAACCACAGCTCACGAGGTTTGTGTCCTTTGGGGGTCAGGAAGTGGTGAGACTCAGAGACACAGAAAGGTTTCTCTTCATGGCCCACTAAAAAAAAGTGAATATGATAAAATTTAATAAACATCAACACACTTCCCTCAGCTCCTTGTGACATCCCAGCAACATCTGACATGTCCACCATCCACAAGGCATTGCCATACAGGAAGGATTTTAGACAAAGGCTTAAGAAGAGATGATATAAAAGATAAAACTACAACTAAGATGCTGGCTAAGGTGTTATTTAAACTTCTGAAATATTTGAAAACTCCCTGAAGCTCAAAGCATGAAGCCAGCCTTCCCTGCTCCGGGCTGGACAAGCCCAGCTCCCTCAGCCTCTGCTCACAGCCCAAGGGCTCCAGCCCCACCTTGGAGGCCCTTCCCTAACCCTGCTCCAGCTGCCAGACATCTTTCCTGCCCTGGGGAACCCAAACCAGGCCACAGAGACCTGGATCATCCATAGCCTTGATGTCCTGGTCACACAGCCCTGGCCCCTTGTCCCCATGTCAGGCTCTGGGCTGGATCCCATGGAACATCCTTTGGTGGAGGTTGTGGCTCCAGGTGGAGCAGGGGGATACCGGGGGACAGGGACCCCGCTGGGCATGAACAGCATTGGACTTGTTGGGAGAAACTGTGAGGGGAGCTGGGGCAGAGTGAGCAACCCAGTGACCTCACACAGCCCTCCTGGGATGTCACACAGCCCCTCTGGGATATCACAACCTGCTCTGTGAGGTCACAGCCCATTCTCTAATGTCACACAGGTAGTCTCTGATGTCACAGCCATGTCTGTGATGTCACAGTCTGCTCTGTGACGTCAGACCTCTGCCCTGTTATGTCACAACTGCCTCTGTAATGTCACAGACATGGCCAGAGAGGACATTCAGAACCCCTTAACAAGCCAAGCCTCTGGGAATATTTTGTTTTAAGTTCCCAAATATTTTGTGGTTAATTAGACAAAATCCAGGAGTGTATTCAAACTGAATATATTCTATTTAAAAAGACAGTGAGAAAATATTTTTTAGGTAGGTCCTGCTTACTTGTTGGGTTTTTTTTTTCTGTTCATAAATTGATATGTGCAATCTCCAATTGACACTGTATCCAAGTACCTCCTCATGCAGTTTGAATAGATATGAAAATCAAGACCCTTCATGGCTGACAATCAATCAGACTCTGTCCCTACCCCCACATCCCCATTTCCCCATCCAAGCCCTGGCACTCAGAGCAGCCTTGTGCAAATCTGAACTCCCTCCAGCCCAGGCTGCACCTGCAGCTTTCAGCTCCTTGGCTCCAACTCCCACCTGCTTTCCTTGGAGCAGGAGCTGCCGGAGACACAGAGGGATCTTCATTTATTGTCAGCCAACAAACCCAAGGGAAGGCACAGCTCCATCAAATGCCGAATTCATTCTTCTCCCTGGCTCTACCCTGTCCGTGATCCCCACAGCCTGTCCTGTTTCCTTCATTCCTCCTTTGCCAGGCACTTTCTGGAATAGGGAGCTCTGCTCTGGCTGTGGAGGGAGGTGCAAATGCAGCCACTGGAGTAGGAACCACAGCTCACGAGGTTTGTGTCCTTTGGGGGTCAGGAAGTGGTGAGACTCAGAGACACAGAAAGGTTTCTCTTCATGGCCCACTAAAAAAAAGTGAATATGATAAAATTTAATAAACATCAACACACTTCCCTCAGCTCCTTGTGACATCCCAGCAACATCTGACATGTCCACCATCCACAAGGCATTGCCATACAGGAAGGATTTTAGACAAAGGCTTAAGAAGAGATGATGTAAAAGATAAAACTACAACTAAGATGCTGGCTAAGGTGTTATTTAAACTTCTGAAATATTTGAAAACTCCCTGAAGCTCAAAGCATGAAGCCAGCCTTCCCTGCTCCGGGCTGGACAAGCCCAGCTCCCTCAGCCTCTGCTCACAGCCCAAGGGCTCCAGCCCCACCTTGGAGGCCCTTCCCTAACCCTGCTCCAGCTGCCAGACATCTTTCCTGCCCTGGGGAACCCAAACCAGGCCACAGAGACCTGGATCATCCATAGCCTTGATGTCCTGGTCACACAGCCCTGGCCCCTTGTCCCCATGTCAGGCTCTGGGCTGGATACCATGGAACATCCTTTGGTGGAGGTTGTGGCTCCAGGTGGAGCAGGGGGATACCGGGGGACAGGGACCCCGCTGGGCATGAACAGCATTGGACTTGTTGGGAGAAACTGTGAGGGGAGCTGGGGCAGAGTGAGCAACCCAGTGACCTCACACAGCCCTCCTGGGATGTCACACAGCCCCTCTGGGATATCACAACCTGCTCTGTGAGGTCACAGCCCATTCTCTAATGTCACACAGGTAGTCTCTGATGTCACAGCCATGTCTGTGATGTCACAGTCTGCTCTGTGACGTCAGACCTCTGCCCTGTTATGTCACAACTGCCTCTGTAATGTCACAGACATGGCCAGAGAGGAAAGGGCAAAAATTTCCCTGGTGTTCCCCAGCCCTTGCTGGCCCCAGGGGCTGATGGCATTTGTGCTCCCTCAGGTTCATGTCCCCACAGCAGCAGCATGGGGGTGCTCCCGCCTGCTGTGTGCAATGCAAACAGGGGCTCCTGAGCCAGGGCTGCCGTGTCTGTGCCTGCAAGGATGCGGCACCTCTGGGAGCTGGGGGAGAGGCCAGGGCTGCAGAGGGGGGATGTTGTTGGCAGCTCCATGAGGAAGCTCTGGGATGCTGCCCTCGGCTGTGCAGTGCCCTGGGGATGGATCAGCCCCTGCTCTGCTGCTCCTTGCCGTGTGCCCCAGGGCCCTTGCAGAGCCCCAGCCATGCTGCTTGCCCCAGCCTGCCCATGGCCAGCCTGGGGCTGCTCACCCTGGGGCTTTTCTGTGCTGAGCATTGGCCTGGCCGTGTTCTTGAGAGAGCCTGGGCAAGGAGCCTGGAGCCCCCAGGGCCTGGCCTGAGGCGTCAGCGCTGTCCCAGCAGTGCCCATGGCCTGTCCCTGCTGCAGCCCCGGCACTGCCGCCCCCAGGACTGTGCCCGGCCCCGAGAGCACTCAGGCCCTGCAGCAACACCAGGGCCACCAGGGCAGCGGGGCAGGGCCACGGCAGCAGCACTGGCAACACCAAGTGCTGCTGCTGCTGCTGCTGGGCACAGCTGCTGGGCCAGCACTGATCTGCCCCAGCTCTGCACACAGACATTGCTGCTGCAGCTCCAGAGAAGGCAGCAAAAGGGCATCTCTGCAGAAAACTCTGCTGGGAGATCCTTTAGTTTCATTTAACGCCACTGAGAGTGCAGGCCCTCATTGACACAGTCTATAGCCACAGGGAATGTGGAAAGAAACAAAATGAGAGAATGACACAAAAATTACCTTTATTTGTGGACAAGGAAAACTAAAACAAAGCAGAAAACACCCACAACCAAAGAAACAAGAAGTATCAAATATTACTTTTATTGCAAGTGATTTTGTGACATTGTCCACTAGTTTCATATTCCTAAAAGCATCCAGTCATCAGTCTCTTCACCACAGCCTTGAGCTCCTGGTTTCTCTGTAAATGTTCAAACATTCCTTTGGTGATCCTGTGTGTCCCTTTCACCTCAGAATGTTCTGTGATTCTGGGATTACAATTCCTGTTCTGCCTCTCTCATCCCCCTGTTTTCTATTAATCAAAGAGAAAAATAAAAAAACCCATTGCAGCTGTGTTAGAACAGTAAAGTAAAAACCAGACATTTATTGGAAGCTTCCAGGTGTCCCAGTGGGGATAGGGCACACCCAGCCCCTGATTTCAACAATTTATTAAGGTGGATTTATTAGGATATTTAACAGGAATACCCAATAGGAGATTCAGTTGCTCCAGTTACACAGCCCTGGGTCAACCCATTGCAGTAGGACCAAGGGTTTCTTTGCTTTCACTTTTTGTTATAACTGCTCATAATCTGGCCAAAAACCAAACTGTCCTTCTTGTAGGTCCTCTTCCTGATAACAAGACTACACAGTATTTCAGGAATAGAATTAGACAGTCAGTTTATTGTTCTAAAAGCTAAGAGAAAGGTAAGGAAATGTACTTCAGTTCATTAAGGATTATAAAAGTATATAATAGTGGCGCAATATAGTTGAATAATAGTTTAATAGAGTTAAGTAAAAATTATAAATTTATAAGTATATAATAGTAATTTATTTTGATACAGACTCTGTGAGAGGTTTGTGCAATCATGGCCCCAATTATCTGCTTTAACGAGTCCCTTGAGAGTTTTGTGCTGACACTCAATGGGGCTCATTAATGCTATGAAATACTCAAGTGTTGTTAAGGTACTTTGGATTTTCTTTTCTAAATTGAGTGTCTGAGAGGTTTTTGTGCCATCCTGGCCTCCAATTCTCGCCTCCAAGGAGTCCACGAGGAGCCTGTGTTTGGGATGGACCTCAGTGGGACCCATTCATGCTTTCAGACACTTTTGAGTTTTTCCTCTGACTTTGACTCCTGGAACAGTTTTTGCAGTCTTCTCTCAGGACCTGAAGTTCCAGAGCTCAGCTCCATATGTACCACGAGGCTCATTAGGATCACGCAAGTCCTGACAAACCATGACTCCGCCTTCATTTCCCTCTGCTATCTTGCACTTCATCAGGAGTATTTCTGTAGTGGTTTTGGTTCGCTATTTTGAGATTTCTTGGCCAATGCATCAATTAGTCTGTTGGGTTCAGCGCCGGCTAATTTCCAATGCACTCACTAGGAAATGCTTATTCATTTCCTGCTGTGAGATATGATTAGGAGAAAGGCAAAGTTTATTAATAGTAACTAAAAGAAAGAGCAGTAAGGATCAGAACAAAACTTTCAGAACAGTTCTCCTCTTCCTACAACAGTTTCCTTCTTCCTGACAATGTATAGACACAAAACCGAATATTTTCAGTCTGTTTACCACCTCTAGAATAGTCTTTCTTCAATTCATTTAGGGAGAGGAGCCTCTCTTTCGTGCTATGGAGACTTCTCCATAAGAAAGTTTTCTCGTGGCTCTCAATTTCCACAAATGTCTATTCATTTCCTGCTCTGAGATGTGATTAGGGGAAAGGCAAAGTTTATCAATAGTAACTAAAAGAAAGCAGTAAGGATCAGAAGAAAACTTTCAGAACACTTCTCCTCTTCCTACAACAGTTTCCTTCTTCCTGATAATGTAAAGAGACAAAACCAAATATTTTCAGTCTTTTTACCATCTCTGCAATAGTTTTGCTCATTTCACTTAGGGAGAGGAGTCTCTCTTTCATGCTATGGAGACTTTTCCATAAGAAAGTTTTCTCGTGGCTCTCAATTTCCACGAATAGAGGCTGCCCAGAAAATCTGCAATCCACCTCTAAAATATTCTTTCTTCAGTTCACTTAGGGAGAAGAGTCTCTCCTTCATGCTATGGAGACTTCATATTAAGAAAGTAGCTCTCTTTTGCCTCTCAATTCCCATGAATATGAGGAACCTGGAAAATCAGCAGTCGTGAAGTCCCTCCCATTTTTTCACAGCCTTTCCCACAGCTGTGTTTATGGACCATATCAACTTATGGAGTTTTACTTTAAAGATTAGCTGTTTTAGAGGAAAGTTTCTCTTAATCTATTTCTGAAATGATCTTCATCTCTGGGAACAGAGGTCTTCTCTCTGTCAGTGCACAGAATCTCATCACTATTCTCTCTTTCTCTGTTCAAACTTCTCATGGGATCACAGCTACTTCAACATTTGCTTCCTTTAGCATGGAGGCCTTTGCTGAACAAGTCATGTCCCCATACTTTTCAATGTCTGATAGGGAAAAAGAGAGTCTGATGTATCAATTACATCTTTCTCTATAGAAGGAACAGAGCCCCAGTGTTTCAGGTACAGACAAGAGGTAAACATCAGAGGCCAAGTCCAGCCAGATCTGGCAGGGTTTTTTTGGGAGATACCCTTGCATACCCTTGCAATTTTTTAGGCAGATCACCTGTTTTGGCACTGAGCATCTGAAAAGAGGGACTGTAATTTCCATAGGGAGGAATGCACAGAACACTGGTGTTTCGGGGGCAGATGAAAGGCGGCCATCAGAGGCCTAGGTTTCTTGGTTTGGAATGGGGGAAATTCAGGGAAGTGGTGTAAAACTTTTTGTGTAACTGACAGTCTGTAGAACTACTGAGAAGCTGGATACCCTTCTGTGAAACACACATGTTCAAGACAAAAAACGCCAGGAATTGTCTCTTTGTTTTCTTGTTGGTGAGGAGGTGGCAGGCCCCGGCCCCCAGTCTCAGCCTCCATCTCGGCCAGGCCGGGCCGGGCAGTCTTGCTGCAGGCCGGGCCCCTTCCGCCGTCCTCAGACCTCCTGCCCACAGCCCACATCGGCTCAGGTCTGGCTAGGCCGGGCCCCAGCAGCTGCTGGGCAGGAAGGCGGGGGAGGCTGCCAAGCCCTGGCCAGAGCAGGGCTGGCTGTAGCTGTGAAGATCTTGTCATCAAATCCCCTCCTCCTAGCGGCGGCTGAGACCAGAGACCCCTGCAGCCCATGCAGAAAACCAAAGACCAATCATGAGGCTGATCCTGACGCAGCCCAGCTGCAGCTCCCCGGTCAAGTAGGCCTAAGATGTTATGTTAACCCTTTCAGTAGGTAAGCAGATGTTGAAATGGCTGTGATC
>NW_024501849.1:0-721 GCF_017590055.1 Onychostruthus taczanowskii
CCGTTTTTCCCCCCATTTTCCCCCCAGGCTGCAGCTCCTGCCCGACTCCCGCGCGCTCATGGAGGAGCTCGAGGCGGCCCCGGATCCCTTCTTCGGCCTCATGGGGGTGCAGCTGCCCCAGGTACCCCAAATTCCCCAAATTTATCCCAAAATTTCCAGCATCCCCAAAATTCCCAACTTTTCCCCCTTTTTTCCCCAATTTTTCTGATTTTTCTGCCATTTTTTCTCAATTTTTCCCAATTTTTTCCCATTTTTTGCCCCAAATTTCCCATTTTTAATCCCATTTTTCCCCCAATTTTTATCCCCTTTTTCCCCAAATTTTATCCCATTTTTATTCCATTTTTCCCCAATTTTTATACCCATTTTTCCCCAAATTTTATCCCATTTTTCTCAATTTTTTCCCATTTTTTGCCCCATTTTTTATCCAATTTTTTTCCAATTTTTTCTCCATTTTTTCCCATTTTTTCCCCCCAATGTTTCCCTTCTTCGGCCTCATGGGGGTGCAGCTGCCCCAGGTACCCCAAATTTATCCCAAAATTTTCACAATTCCCAAAATCCCCAACTTTTCCCCCTTTTTTCCCCAATTTTTCCCCATTTTTTCCCAATTTTTTGCCATTTTTTGCCATTTTTCCCCCCAAATTTCCAATTTTTAATCTCATTTTTTTCCTAATTTTCCCCCAATTTTTATTCCAATTTTTTTCCCATTTTCCCCAAATTTTTT
>NW_024501850.1:0-720 GCF_017590055.1 Onychostruthus taczanowskii
AAAAATGGGAAGGAACCATCAAAAACAGGCGGAAACCATCAGAAAACATGAAGAAATCATTAAAACGAGGAGGAAATATTCGAAAACAGCAAGTAACCATGAAAAATGGGAGGAAACCACGAAAAATGGGAGGAAACCATGAGAAGACGTGAAGAAACCATCAAAAATGGGAGGGAACTGTCAAAAAACAGAAGGACACCATAAAAAATGGGAAGGAACCACTGAAACCAAGAAGGAACCATCAAAAATGGGAGCCATCAAAAACAAGAAGAAGCCATCACAAACGGAAGGAAACCATCAAAAATGGGCAGAAACCTTCAAAAGTGGGAAGGAACCATCAAACATGGGAAGAAACCATCAAACATGGGCAGAAACCATCAAAATAGGGAAGGAACCATCAACAATGGTTCAAAATGGGAAGGAGCCATCAAAAACTGGTAGGAACCATCAAAAACAGGAAGAAACCACCAAAAACAGGATGGAATCATCAAAACAAAGAAGGAACCATGAAAAAGAGGAACCATTAAGAACAAGGAAAAGCTATCAAAAATGGCGAGGAACTATCAAAAATGTGAGGAAACCATCAAAAATTGGATGGAACTGTCACAGAAGGAACCATCAAAAATGGCAAGAAAGCATCTAAAAATGGGAAGAAACTATCAAAAACGAGAAGGAACCATCAAAGATAGAAACTATCAAATACAAGAAGAAACCATCAAA
>NW_024501851.1:0-720 GCF_017590055.1 Onychostruthus taczanowskii
CCCAAATTTTGGGGTTCCCCCTCAAATCGCCCCGAAATTTTGGGGTTTCCCCCCTTAAATCCCGAATTTTGGGGTTTTCTCCTTCGCTTCCCCCAGATTTTGGGGTTCCCCCTTAATTTCCCAAATTTGGGGTTCCCCCATTTATCCTCCCAAAATTTTGGGATTCTCCCATTAAATCCCCCCCAAATTTTGGGATTTTCCCATAAACCCCAAAATTTTGGGCTTTCCCCCCCTTGATTCCCCCCAAATTTTGGGGTTTTTTCCCCCTGATTGCCCCCAAATTTCGGGGTCCCCCCAACCACAAAAATCTCCGAATTTGGGGTTTCCGCTCTTTATTCCCAAACCCCTCCCCCCGGATTTTGGGGTCCCCCCGGGAAGTCTGGGGGGGTTTGGGATTTTGGGGGAATTTTGGGGATTTTCCGAGGTTTTTGGGGGGATTTGGGGGTTTAGGGGGTTTCCAGGTAATTTTGAGGGGATTTTGGGGGTTCTGGGGGGGATTTTTGGGGGATTTATTGGATTTTTTTGTTGTTTTTTGGGGGATTTTGGAGAGGTTTTGGGGGGATTTTTGGGGTGTTTTTGGGTTGTTTTTTGGGGTGTTTTCGGGGTGTTTTTGGGGTGTCTCAGGGCTGTTTTCAGGGTGTTTTTCAGCTGTTTTTGGGGTGTTTTTCAGCTGTTTTTGGGGTGTTTTCGGGGTGTCTCAGGGCTGTTTTTGAGGTGTTT
>NW_024501852.1:0-720 GCF_017590055.1 Onychostruthus taczanowskii
TCCCTTACTGGGAGTTACTGGGAGGTCAGTGGGGGGTTCCCAGTGGGTTACTGGTCTGAACTGGTTTGAACTGGGAGCTCACCTGGAGCGGGCTCTGCAGGTAATCCTCAGTACTGGGAGTGACTGGTTTGGGGTTTTGGTTACTGGTTTGGGGTTTTGGTTACTGGTTTGGGGTTTTTCCTTACTGGGAGTTACTGGGCAGAACTGGGGGGTACCCGGGGGTTTCCCAGTGGGTTACCGGTTTGAACTGGTTTGAACTGGGAGCCCACCTGGAGCGGGCTCTGCAGGTAATCCTGGGTACTGGGAGTGACTGGTTTGGGGTTTTGGTTACTGGTTTGGGGTTTTGGTTACTGGTTTGGGGTTTTGGTTACTGGTTTGGGGTTTTTCCTTACTGGGAGTTACTGGGCAGTACTGGGGGGTACCCGGGGGGTTCCCAGTGGGTTACTGGTTTGAACTGGTGTGAACTGGGAGCCCACCTGGAGCGGGCTCTGCAGGTAGTCCTCGTAGCCGCGCGCGTACAGCTCGTAGGCCGAGGGCGGCGGGCGGTGCTGGCCCAGGTGCTCCAGGTACTGCAGGTACGCCGAGAGGGGCCGGCCGCCGTGCCGGGGACAGCCCTGCACGATGATCTGCACGTCCAGCTGGGGGGAAACCAGTAAGAACCAGTAAGGACCAGTATAGACCAGTATGAACCAATACGAACCAGTATGGACCAGTATGGAC
>NW_024501853.1:0-720 GCF_017590055.1 Onychostruthus taczanowskii
GGGAAAAATGGGGATTTTTGGGGGAAAGCAATGGGATTTTGAGGGAAATAATGTGGATTTTGGGGAGGGCAAAACGGGGATTTGGGGGAAAAACCGGGATTTTGGCCGTTTTTCCCAAACTTGGAGTTTTTTCCCCCAGATCAACTCGACGGTGGGGCTGGCGCTGCCCCCCGGGGGGGGGCCCGAGGACGTGAAGCCCCCCCTGGGAATTCGGGGTCCCCCCCCCTGCGCCCCCCACGGCCCCGGCAAGCGCCTGTGCGCCATCTGCGGGGACAGGAGCTCGGGTGAGACGGGTTTGGGGCAAAAAACGGCGATTTTGGGTAAAAAATGGGTAAAAAAATGGGAATTTGGGGGGAAAATGGGGGGAAAAGAGGGAAAAAGGGGGGTTTGGAGGTCAAAGGAATGCCTGTGCGCCATCTGCGGGGACAGGAGCTCGGGTGAGCGGGGTTTGGGGCAAAAAACGGCGATTTTGGGTAAAAAATGGGTAAAAAATGGGTAAAAAATGGGTAAAAAATGGGAATTTGGGGGGGAAATGGGAATTTGGGGCAAAAAATGGGGAAAAAAGAGGGAAAAATGGGGATTTGGGGCAAAAAGTGGGAATTTGGGGAGGAAAATGGAGGAAAAAATTGGGTAAAAAATGGGAATTTGGGGGGAAAAATGGGGAAAAAAGAGGGAATTTGAGCAAAAATCTGGGAGCTTTGGGCAGGAAAACCGGTGAAA
>NW_024501854.1:0-719 GCF_017590055.1 Onychostruthus taczanowskii
CGCGCCCCGGCCCGCGCAGGGAGCCCGGCCCGCCGGCGCGGCCGTGGGGGACCGGGTGGCGCTGGGGTGACTCTCCGTCATTTCCTCCCCTTATCGCCCGATCTTCCCAAGAATGCTCGGCATGACTGGGAACTTGCCCAACGCACCAGAAACGTCCGTCGGGGGGGCTGGGGCCGCGGCGCGGACACAATGGACTTCCTCAGCCGCCGGCTGCGGGGGAAGGGCCGGGACGAGCGCCCGGTGAGCTGGGGAAGCCGGGGAGCCCCAGCACAGGGGGCTGGGCTGCGGGACGAACACCAGCGGCGCTGGCCGGTGCGCGACCCCGGTGGTTTGGAGCAACACGGAATTTTGCTTAACTAACTTCAGAAACTACTTGGCCGGCAAGGGCAGATTCCTGTTGTCAACTTCAACCTTCCTGACATACCAAGACGTTTCAGAAAGAGCAAATATTTTGGTTTGACCTTCACAATAGCTTCAAAAGAACGAAATGCTTTGGGTATGCCCAAAGTATTGCATGTGGTATTTCATACAAAGTTTAGACAATGGGCCTTTCATAAGATCACATTAAAAGTTGTCATGGACATTTAAATGTAGCAGTATTATTTTTAATGTAGATGTAAAAGAATTCCAGCGGGAATAACTTTATATTCCATCCACTCAGGGATTATTTAAAATAAGAGAAGTATTCAGTTTATGCCTATTGGTACTTTATTCTGCAC
>NW_024501855.1:0-719 GCF_017590055.1 Onychostruthus taczanowskii
AGGTTTTTTTTGCCCCCTCCCCCCAGGTGTTTTGCCCCCCCAGGTGAGTTCCGGGCTCACCTGCAGGGTGCAGAGCCGGAAGTGCGTGGCCTGGGCGTAGGCGGGGTCCAGGAAGATTTCGGGGAGGGGCTCCCCGGCCTCCAGCGCCGCCTGGCGCAGCCCCTGCAGGTGACGCTCCGCCCCCTGGCCCGAGAGCACCTGCGCGGGGAGGGGCACCTGTGTGACCACGCCCACTCACCTGGGCACACACCTGGACACACCTGGCCACATCCACAGCCCAGCCCCTGCAGGTGACGCTCCGCCCCCTGGCCCGAGAGCACCTGCGCAGGGAGGGGCACCTGTGTGACCACGCCCACTCACCTGGGCACACACCTGGGCACACCCAGAGACACGCCCACGCACCTGGGCACACACCTGGGCACACCCAGAGACACGCCCACGCACCTGGGCACACACCTGGGCACACCTGGACACACCCAGAGACACACCTGGACACACCTGGGCACACCTGGACACACCCAGAGACACACCTGGACACACCTGGGCACACCTGGACACACCCAGAGACACACCTGGACACACCTGGGCACACCTGGACACACCCAGAGACACACCCACACACCTGGACACACACCTGAGCACACCTGGACACACCTGAGATCACGTGGGCGCA
Organism: Onychostruthus taczanowskii; assembly: GCF_017590055.1. Lineage (NCBI taxonomy): Eukaryota > Metazoa > Chordata > Aves > Passeriformes > Passeridae > Onychostruthus > Onychostruthus taczanowskii. Next base: position 674 of record NW_024501855.1, read on the forward strand.
CGCAGAGCCCCGCCAGCCACACCCCTGCAGGTGACGCTCCGCCCCC
>NW_024501856.1:0-719 GCF_017590055.1 Onychostruthus taczanowskii
ATTGGAGTGCAAAAAAGGGGAGAATTGAGGCCCAAAGAGGTTTTGTGATTCACCCAAGGTCACCCTGGGAGCCTCCAGCAGAGCCACCAGCTGAGTCCAGGGCTCCCATATTCAATATCCTGCATCTCTGACCTGTCCTGCAAACACAAAATGAAAAAGGACCAGAACTGGCCCCTAAATGTGAGATTTCTGAGGGATTCCAGTGCATTTTAGCTCATATATAAAATGTATATATAAGATACATTGCTCCAGCTTCCCAGACCCTGATTCATTTCAGATCTATCACTATTAATAAACCTCAAGAAAAGTCCTAAATTCTTGCAAGACATTTGTTGGGTTTTTTACCAGAGGTCCATTTATCCTACTTTATTAGGTGTGAAGAGTCAAAATGCTCACCTACTTTACGTTTTTATCCACACCAAGGATCTGGAGCAAATAAAAATTAGCGTCGTTTGAGTCGATTCCTACAAGTCCATTCCTCCTCCATTGTTTTGCTATTTTAAATCCTTTACTGTTGTAGATCTGGTGCCAGACACTTTGAATTTGAAAGATTTGAGGGTTTTTAAAGAAAAAAAACCACTTTGTGCTGAACACCACCTGAGTTACTGACCCCCAGGCAGGCTGCGGGTGGGGGACTGGTGCTGCCGCAGGAGCATCCTGAGCAGGCACCAGGACTGGAATGGAGAATTCCTGCATTCTAGCACTTGAGATCTTCCCAC
>NW_024501857.1:0-719 GCF_017590055.1 Onychostruthus taczanowskii
AAAAAGGGAAAATTTTGGGGGAAAATTGAGAATACAAAAGGGGAAAAGGGGGAAAATTTGGGGGGGAAATGGGAATAAAAAGGGGGAAATTTGGGGAAAATTTGGGGAATTTAGGGGAAAAATGGGAATAAAAAAGGGGAAAATTGGGAAAATTTGGGGGAAAATCGGCAGAAAAATTGGGGAAATTAGGGATAGGGCAAAAATGGGAATAAAAAAGGGGAAAATTTGGGAAAATTTGGGGGAAAATTGGGAAAATTTGGGGGAAAATGAGGGGGAAAAGGAAATTAAAAATAAAAAAAGGAAAGAAATTAAAAGCAAAAAAAAAGAAGAAAAGCAACCAAAAATTTAAAGAAAAAAAAAGAAAAAAGGCCCAAAAAGGGACCCAAAAATAGAAAAACCCAAATCCCAAAAAAAACCAAAAAAGCCCCAAAATCCCCCCCAAAAATCCAATTTTTCCCCCCCAAAAACCCACAAATTTCCCCCCAAAAACCCCAAAATTCACCCAAAAAATCCCAAAAAAAATCCCAAAAAAATCCCAAATTTCCCCCCCCCCAAAAAAATCCCAAATTTTACCCAAAAAAATCCCAAATTTGCCCAAATTCCCCCAAAAGCAAACGGACAAACACAGAGAGAGAGAAAAGCGGGGTCAGAGGGGCCAAAATTGGGGATTTTTGGGGGAAATTTGGAAAAAAATTTTGGGGGAATTTTGGGGAAAAAAT
>NW_024501858.1:0-684 GCF_017590055.1 Onychostruthus taczanowskii
ATGGAATGGCTGGAATGGGGGAAAACACCGGGATTTTGGGAAAAACGGGAAATTAAACTGGGACAGCGCCTGGAATGGGGGAAAAAACCGGGATTTTGGGAAAAATGGGGAATGAACTGTGGGACAGCGCCTGGAACGGGGGAAAAAAACGGGATTTTGGGAAAAATGGGAATTATGGAATGGCTGGAATGGGGGAAAAAACGGGATTTTGGGAAAAACGGGGAATTGAACTGGAACAGTGCCTGGAACGGGGGAAAAACCGGGATTTTGGGAAAAATGGGGAAACATGAACTGTGGGACAGCGCCTGGAACGGGGGAAAAAACGGGATTTTGGGAAAAACGGGGAATGAACTGTGGGACAGCGACTGGAACGGGGGAAAAAACGGGATTTTGGGAAAAAAGGGAATTATGGAATGGCTGGAACGGGGGAAAACACCAGGATTTTGGGAAAAATGGGAATTATGGAATGGCTGGGATGGGGGGAAAATGGGGATTTTGGGAAAAATCCACAGATTTGGGAAAAGTGGGAATTCTGGGGGAGAACAGGGGAGGTTAGTGGAGAAAAGGGCAAAATTTTGGGGAAAAATGGGGAAATTTGGGGTGAGAAAAGGGAAATTTGGGGGAAAATCAGCGAGATGTGGAGGGGAAAAAAGAATTTTTCAGGGAAAATTTGGGAGTAAAAAA
>NW_024501859.1:0-2769 GCF_017590055.1 Onychostruthus taczanowskii
ATGGAGAGAGAGAGAGACCCCCCCCCCCAAAAAAACGGGGAAATCGGAAATCGGGAGTGTGAAAAATGGGGAGGAAAATGCTTAAAAAGGGGGAGGAAAATGCCTAAAAAAGGGAAAAAAATCCCTAAAAAAAAGTTCTTTTGGGGAGAGAAATCCTAAAAAAAATTGGGGGGGGGGAATAAAAGGGGGAGGGGAAAGGGAAAATGTGGGGGAAAAAAAGGGGGGGGGGAAAGGGAAAAACCCCCCCCCCCCATCCCAGGGAAATTTGGGATTGAAAAATGGGGAGGAAAATGCCTAAAAAAGGGAAAAAAATCCCTAAAAAAAGTCACTTTAGGGGGAGAAATAAACCCTAAAAAATAAGGTTGGGGGGAGGAAATCCTAAAAAAATTTGGGGGGGGATCCTAAAAAGGGGGAGGGGGGATGGAGAGAGAGACCCCCCCCCCACGGGGAAATTGGGAGTGTGAAAAATGGGGAAAATCCCTTAAAAAAATCATTTTAGGGGGAGAAATGAACCATAAAATAAAGGTTTGGGGGGGAGAAATCCTAAAAAAAATTTGGGGGGATTCTAAAAATTTGGAGGGGGGGGGAAATTTGGGATGGGGAGGGAAAATCCTGAAAAAAGGAGAAGAAAAATTCCTAAAAAAGGGGAAAATTCCTTAAAAAGTCCTTTGGGACAGGGAACGAATCCTAAAAAAATTTGGGGGGGGGAATCCTAAAAAAGGGAGAAAAAAATCTTTAAACAGTCCTGAGGGGGTGGTCCTAAAAAATGGCCCCAAAATGCCCAAAATGGCCCCAAAATTGCCCAAAAGGTCCCAAAATGCCCCAAAACGGCCCCAAAATGTCCCAAAAGGTCCCAAAATGCCCCAAATGCCCCCAAAATGGCCCCAAAAGGTCCCAAAATGGCACCAAAGGTCCCAAAATGCCCCAAAAATGGCCCAAAATGGCCCAAAAGCTCCCAAAATTGGCCCAAAATGACCCAAAAGGTTCCAAAATGCCCCAAAAGGGCCCCAAAAGGTCCCAAAATGCCCCAAAATTGCCCAAAATGTCCCCAAATGGCCCCAAATGTCCCCAAAATGTCTCAAAATGTCCCAAAAGGTCCCAAATTGCCCCAACCGCCCCAACCGCCGTGTGCCCCCGGTGTCGTTGCAGGTGCGGCCGGAGCCGGCGACAGGAGGGGACACGGAGGGGACACCTGGGGGGAGGGGCCGGGGGGACAGGGGGGACACAGCTGAGTGACACACCTGGGACACACCTGGGACAGTGGGACACACCTGGGACAGGGAGAGTGGTCCCAAAATGCCCCAAAACGGCCCCAAAATGTCCCAAAAGGTCCCAAAATGCCCCAAATGCCCCCAAAATGGCCCCAAAAGGTCCCAAAATGGCACCAAAGGTCCCAAAATGCCCCAAAAATGGCCCAAAATGGCCCAAAAGCTCCCAAAATTGGCCCAAAATGACCCAAAAGGTTCCAAAATGCCCCAAAAGGGCCCCAAAAGGTCCCAAAATGCCCCAAAATTGCCCAAAATGTCCCCAAATGGCCCCAAATGTCCCCAAAATGTCTCAAAATGTCCCAAAAGGTCCCAAATTGCCCCAACCGCCCCAACCGCCGTGTGCCCCCGGTGTCGTTGCAGGTGCGGCCGGAGCCGGCGGCGAAAGGAGGGGACACGGAGGGGACACCTGGGGGGAGGGGCCGGGGGGACAGCGGGGACACAGCTGAGTGACACACCTGGGACACACCTGGGACAGTGAGAGTGACACCTGGGACAGTGGGACACAGCTGGGACACACCTGAGTGACACACCTGGGACAGTGACACACCTGGGACACAGCTGAGTGAGGGAGTGAGTGAGTGACACACCTGGGACACACCTGGGACAGTGACACACCTGGGACAGTGGGACACAGCTGAGTGACACACCTGGGACACACCTGGGACAGTGAGAGTGACACCTGGGACAGTGGGACACAGCTGGGACACACCTGGGACACACCTGAGTGACACACCTGGGACAGTGGGACACAGCTGGGACACAGCTGAGTGAGGGAGTGAGTGAGTGACACACCTGGGACACACCTGGGACAGTGACACCTGGGACAGTGAGTGTGACACACCTGGGACACACCTGGGACAGTGACAGTGACACCTGGGACAGTGAGTGTGACACACCTGGGACACAGCTGTGAGTGACACACCCGTGACAGTGTGTGTGCCACCTGTGACACACCCATGACAGTGAGTGTGCCACACCTGTGACACCTGTGACAGTGACACACGTGTGACCCCAGACGCACCTGGGATACAGCTGTGTGACACACCTGTGACACGCCTGTGAGTGTGGCACCTGTGACACGCCTGGGGGTGCTGCACAACCCCTGGCGACGGGCAGTGGCACACGCGGGTGACAACGCGTGACACGTGTCCGAGTGGGCGTCACCCGTGTCCCCGGGCTTGTCACACCTGTCCTTGTCACACCTGCCCAGGTGTGTCACACCCGTGCTTCAACACAGCTGTCCCCAAGTGTCACACCCGTCCCCAGGTGTGTCCCCAGGTGTGTCCCCAGGTGTGTCCCCAAGAGTCACAGCTGTCCCTGTCTGTGTCACACCCGTCCCCAGGTGTGTCCCAGGTGTGTCCCTGTCCCCAGGTGTGTCCCCAAGTGTCCCACCCGTCCCCAGGTGTGTCCCTGTCCCCAGGTGTGTCCCCTCCCCCGTTCCTCGCTCTCTGCGCTGCCGTTTGTGGCGGGAGGGGACACGTGAGGGGGCGTGGCCTTGGCA
>NW_024501859.1:2866-20760 GCF_017590055.1 Onychostruthus taczanowskii
CACACCCGTCCCCAGGTGTGTCCCCAGGTGTGTCCCCAGGTGTGTCCCCAAGAGTCACAGCTGTCCCTGTCTGTGTCACACCCGTCCCCAGGTGTGTCCCAGGTGTGTCCCTGTCCCCAGGTGTGTCCCCAAGTGTCACACCTGTCCCCAGGTGTGTCCCAGGTGTGTCCCCAAGTGTCACACCTGTCCCCAGGTGTGTCCCAGGTGTGTCCCCAAGTGTCACACCTGTCCCCAGGTGTGTCCCTGTCCCCAGGTGTGTCCCCTCCCCCGTTCCTCGCTCTCTGCGCTGCCGTTTGTGGCGGGAGGGGACACGTGAGGGGGCGTGGCCTTGGCCCCACCCAGGGGGTGTGTCCCGGTGGGCGTGGCCAAATGAGCGGGACATGTGTGGGTGTGGCCCGGTGGGCGTGGCCCTGACCCCACCCAAGGGGTGACCCCGGTGTGACCCCGAGGTGGGCGTGGCCCGGGTCCAGGGGGTGTGTCCCGGTGGGCGTGGCCAAATGAGCGGGACAGGTGTGGGTGTGGCCTCGGGGGTGTGTCCCGGTGGGCGTGGCCAAATGAGCGGGACATGTGTGGGTGTGGCCCGGTGGGCGTGGCCCTGACCCCACCCAAGGGGTGACCCCGGTGTGACCCCGGGGTGGGCGTGGCCCAGGTGTGGGTGTGACAGAGGGGCGTGGCCCAGGTGTGGGTGTGGCCGAGGGGCGTGGCCCAGGTGGGGGCGTGGCCCGGCAGGTTCATTAAGGCTGTCAGCAGCGTTGTAATTAAAGCCTCGTTAATGAACGCCTCATTAGTGACTCCTGTTAATGAGCCCCCATTAATGAACCCCCAGTAATTAGTCCCCCATTAATGAGCCCCCAGTAATTAACCCCATAATGAACCCCCCATTAATGAACTCCCAGTAATTAACCTGATAAGGAGCTCCTGTTAATGAGTCTCATTAATGAGTTCCCCACTAATTAACCCCATCATGAACCCAAATTAATTAATTCCCCATTAATTAACCGCAGAACTCCCCGTGTTAATTAACCCCCATTAATGAGCTCCCCAGTAATTAACCCCCCACCTCCCCCTGTAATGACTCTTTCCTTAATTAACCCCTCTGCCCCCCCCCCCGGGGCGGGGCTCGCTCCTCTCGTTACCAATTAAGGCTCCGCGCGCGCCGCGCGAGCCCCCGGTACCGGCACCGCCACCGCGCGGGGCCACCGGGACCAGCCCGGGACCAGCACCGGCACCGGCCACAGCCCCGGGACCACCGGGACCGGCACCGGGACCACCGAACCCTCCCTCGGGACCGGCCCCGGGATCACCAACAGCCCCCGGGACCACCGGGACCAGCCCGGGACCACCGAACCCACCCCGGGAGCGCCGGGACCACCCGGAGCCAGCCCGGGACCGCCGGTACCGACCCCAGGACACCGAACCGACCACCAGGTGAGGACCCCCCCGGGACCGCCTCCCCCCGGGACCACCGGGACCAGCGGGACCGGCACCCCTGGGTGGCACCGACCCCCGGGACCCCCGAACCTTGGGGACCGAGCCCCGGGACCCCCGGGATCCCCCCAGGGACCGACCTCAGGTCGGGACCCCCGGGACCCTCGAAACCCCCCCGGGAACCGACCCCAGACCCCCGGGTACCCCCAGAACGACCGAGACCCCCCGGGAATGGACCCCGACACCCGAGTAGCCCCGGGACCCCCCCGGGAACAGACCCCAGACCCCCTGGGACCCCCGGGAACCCCCGCCAGGATCGCGGGGTTTGGGGGAGCTTTGGTTGGGGGGGGGCACCCCGAGTTTGGGGCTGGGGGCCCCCCTGAGGGGTGACCCCGATTTTGGGGTCCGAGACCCCCTTGAGAGCCCCCTGGGGGGGGCGTTTTGAGAGAGCGCCTCAAAATGGGGCTGGGGACCCCCTAATGGGGTTGGGGGACCCCTCTGAACGGGACCCCCCCCCTTTTTGGGGGCTCTGAGGAGCCCGGGGTGGCCGGACCCCCTTTTTGGGGTGGGGGTCCCTATTGGGGGCCACGTTTGGGATCGGGGGGGCCCTTCCGGGGGAGTTTGGGACCCCGGGAATGGGGAGGGGGCAACAGGGCGGGGACCCTCCCCTGACCCCCCCAATTTGGGGGGGCAGAACTGGGGGTCGCGCCAAATTGGGGCCCCCTGGAGGCCACCAAAGTTCGGGGGTGCCCCAAAAGGGGGGGCTCGGGGAAGGCCCCTCATTGGGGGGGGTCCCCGTTATTGGGGTCCCTCATTTTGGGGGTGCCCCATGGGGATGCTCAGGGGGTCCCTCGTTATTGGGGTCCCTCATTTTGGGGGTGCCCCATGGGGATGCTCAGGGGGTCCCCGTTATTGGGGGGGGTCCCTCACTCTGGGGATTTCCCCATCACGGGCTCCCTTCATTTTGGGGGTCCCTCATTATGGGATCCCCTCCTTGTGGGGCTTTCTCATTTATGGGATCCCTCGTTTTCAGGGTCCCCAATTATTGGGGTTCCCCATTATTGGGATCCCCCGTTTTGGGGCCCCTCATTATGAGTTCCCCCATTATTAGGGCTCCCCCATTATTAGGATCCCCCGTTATTAGGATCCCCCGTTATTAGGATCCCTCATTATTAGGATCTCCTGTTATTAGGGCTCCCCATTATTGGGCTCCCCCATTATTAGGGCCCCTCATTACGGGCTCCCCCGTTATTAAGATTCCTCCCTCATTAGCATTGCCCTTTTTTGGATCTCCCGTTTTGGGCTCTTTCATTAATAGGATCCCCCATGATCAGGATCCCCCATTAATAGGATCCCCATTATCGTGATCCCCCATTATTAGGACACTCCATTAATAGGATCCCCCATTATCAGGATCCCCCATTTTTAGGACACTCCATTATTAGGATCCCCCATTATCATGATCCCCCATTATTAGGATCCCCCATTATTAGGATCCCCCATTATTAGGACACTCCATTATCAGGATCCCCCATGATCAGGATCCCCCATTATTAGGATCCCCCATTATTAGGATCCCCATTAATAGGATCCCCCATTATCAGGACCCCCCATTATTAGGATCCCCCGTTTTGGGGTCCCCCATTACGCACTCTCCCGTTATCCTGATCCCGCATTCTGGATCTTCCCCCGTTATTAGGATCCCCCATTACCACGCTCCTCTTTTATTAGAATCCCGTTATTAGAATCCCCTGTTATTAGGATCCCCTGTTATTAGGATTTCCCGTTATCAGGATCCCCCGTTATCAGGATCTCCTGTTTTTGAGGTCCCCCGTTATTAGGATCCCCCATTACCACGCTCCCCTTTCATTAGGATCCCCTGTTATTAGGATCCCTGGTTATTAGGATTTCCCGTTATCAGGATTCCCCGTTATCAGGATCTCCTGTTTTTGAGGTCCCCCGTTGTTAGGATCCCCCGTTATCAACACTCCCCATTATGGCACTCACCTGTTATCAGGATCCCCCATTATCAGGACCTCCTGGTTTTGGGGTCCCCCATCATTAGATTCCCCCATTTTGAGGTCCCCCGTTATTAGAATCCTCCATTATCAGGATCCCCCATTATTAATATTTCCCGTTAATGTGCTCACCCATCATTAGGATCTCCCGTTATTAACACTCCCCGTTATCACATTCACCCGTTATTAGGATCCTCCATTTTTAGGATCCCCCGTTTTTGGGCTCCCCCGTTATCAGGATCCCCCGTTATTAGCATCTCCCATTTTTGGGCTCCCCCATTATTAGGATCCTCCATTATTAGGATCTCCCGTTATTAGGGTCTCTCGTTATTAACACTCCCCGTTATCACACCCACCCGTTATCAGGATCCCCCGTTATTCCAATCCTCCATCATCAGGCCCCCCCGTTATTAGTATCTCCCGTTATTAAAATCTCCTGTTATCAGGATCCCCCGTTATTAGAATCCTCCGTTATTAGAATCTCCTGTTATCAGGATCCCCTCGTTATTAGGATCCCCCGTTCCTCCCCCGTTATTCAAATCCCCTGTTATCAGGATCCCCCGTTATTAGAATCTCCCCGTTATTAAAATCTCCTGTTATCAGGATCCCCCGTTATTAGAATCTCCCCGTTATTAAAATCTCCTGTTATCAGGATCCCCCGTTATTAGAATCTCCCCGTTATTAAAATCTCCTGTTATCAGGATCCCCCGTTATTAGAATCTCCCCGTTATTAAAATCTCCTGTTATCAGGATCCCCCGTTATTAGAATCTCCCCGTTATTGGAATCCTCCGTTATTAGGATCCCCCGTTACTCCCCCGTTATTTGAATCCCCTGTTATCAGGATCCCCCGTTATTAGGCTCTCCCGTTATTAGTATCCCCCGTTATTAACACTCCCCATTAATAGCATCCCCCGTTATTAGAATCTCCCATTATCAGGCTCCTCCTTTATTAGTATCCCGTTATTAGCACTCCCCGTTATTAACACCCCCCGTTATTAACACTCCCCGTTATTCCAACCCCCCGTTATTCCAACCCCCCGTTATTAACACTCCCCGTTATTAGCATCCCCCGTTACTAACACTCCCCGTTATTCCAACCCCCCGCTATCCTGCTCCCCCGTTTTGAGCGCTGCCCGGTTTCGAGCTCCCCGATTTCGCCCTGCCGTTAACTCCCCTCCCTCCCCCCCCGCGCAGCCCCCGCCCCGGCCCCGCCATGAGCGCGCCGGGCGGGCGGGGCCGCGCCGAGCCGGCCGAGCCCGCCGAGATGCCGGCCACCGAGAAGGACCTGGCGGAGGACGCCCCTTGGAAGCGGATCCAGCAGAACACCTTCACCCGCTGGTGCAACGAGCACCTCAAATGCGTCCAGAAGCGCGTGGGCAACCTGCAGACCGACCTGGGCGACGGGCTGCGCCTGATCGCGCTGCTCGAGGTGCTGAGCCAGAAGCAGATGGGCCGCAAGTACAACGCGCGCCCCACCTTCCGCCAGATGCAGCTGGAGAACGTCTCGGTGGCCCTGGAGTTCCTGGAGAGGGAGAACATCAAGCTGGTGTCCATCGGTGAGGGGTCGGGGGGCGACAGGGGATGGGGAGGGGGCCAGAAGGGCGGCCCGGGGGGTGGGAGTTACGGAGGAGTTGGGGTTTTGGGGGTAAAAATGGTGAGGAAAGGGTGGAAAGGTCTCAAAAGAGGGTCAGAGATTGGGGAGGGGGCGTGAGAGACCCCCCCCCGGAAAAGTTTGGAGAGTGGGGAGGGGGTGGGAGTTGGGATTTTGGGGTAAAAATGGTGAGGAAAGGGTGGAAAGGTCTCAAAAGAGGGTCAGAGATTGGGGAGGGGGCGTGAGAGACCCCCCCGGCAAAGTTTGGGGGGGGTGGGAGTTACAGGAGTTGGAATTTTGGGGGGAAAAGGAGGTTGGAGTGGTTGGTTTGGGGAGGAAACGTCTTAAAAGGAGCTCAGAGATTGGGGAGGGGGCGTGAGAGACTCCCCCGGCAAAGTTTGGGGGCTGGGAGTTGTGGGGGAGTTGGAATTTTGGGGAGGAAAATGAGGTTGAGCTGGTGAGGAAAGGGTGGAAAGGTCCCAAAAGAGGGTCAGAAATTGGGGAGGGGGCGTGAGAGACCCCCCCGGAAAAGTTTGAGGGGGTGGGAGTTGTGGGGGAGTTGGGATTTTGGGGGGAAAAGGAGATTGGAGTGGTTGGTTTGGGGAGGAAACGTCTTAAAAGGAGCTCAGAAATTGGGGAGGGGGCCACCACGGCCCCCCCCGGGAAAAGTTTGGGGGTGGGAGGTACAGAGGAGTTTGGATTTTGGGTTTTTTTGGATGAAAAAACGAGGTTGAAGTGGTGAGGAAAGGGTGGAAAGGGTCAGAAGAGGGTCAGAAATTGGGGAGGGGGCGTGAGACCACCCCTCAAAAAAAGTTTGGGGAGGGGGTGGGAGTTGTGCAGGAATTGGGATTTTTTTGGGGGAAAAAAAGGAGATTAGAGGGTTTTGTGTCGGTGAAAAGGAGGAGAAAAGCTCTGAAAGCGGCCCCGGAAATTGGGGAGGGGGCGTGCGACCACCCCCCAAAAAACTCCGGGGGCTTCGGGGCGGGATGGGGGAGTGGGAATTGTGGCGAAAATGGGATTTTGGGGAGCTCGGAGGGGTTTGTGTTGGTGAAAAAGCGATGAATTCGGCCCAAAATGGGCTCGGAATTGGGGAGGGGGCTCCTGGAGGAGCCCGGAGCTCTGAAATTTGGGGAGGGGTCTGCTGGGGGACCCCCGGCCCGCGGAGGAAGGGGAGGGGTCCCGGGGAGAGGAGGATGGGGCGGGGCCTGGTGGTGAAAAAAGCGGCGAATTCTGCCCAAAATGGGCTCGGGAATTGGGGAGGGGGCTCCTGGAGGACCCCCAGAAATGGGGGGGGGCAACTGGGAGACCCCAGACTCCCAAAATGGGGAGGGGTCTCTGGGGAAGGGAAGCTCGAACTGGTTTTAGTGGTGAGGAGGGGGCGGGACCGCGACCCCAAAAGGCCCCGGAAATTGGGGAGGGGTCGTGGACGAGCCCAAAAATGGGGGGGGGAAATCCGCTGGGAGACCCCAAAAATGGGGAGGGGTCTCCAAGAGGGGGAGCATCCAACTGGTCCCAGATGGGGAGACCCCCCCCAAAATGGACCCCGAAATTAGGGGGGGGTCCCAAAATTGGGGGAGGGTCCTGGAGAGGGCGAAGTCCCCCCGATAATTTGGGGGGGTCCCGGGGGGCGCGGACACCCCTCCCCAAATAACCCCGCAGTGATAAGGGGGGTCCTGAGACCCCTCCCCTTTATGGGACCCCCCCAGGAATATTTTGGGGACCCCCCCCACATTTAGGGCGGGGCTTTGGAGACCCCTCCCCTCCCCCCAAATCCCACCTTGGGGGATCTGTGTGAGACCCCCCCCCAAATTCGGGGGGCACTCGGGACACCCCAAAAACCCCAAAGGGACCCCTGAGGGACCCCAAAAACCGGGACGGGGACGAGGGGCACTCGGGACACCCCAAAAACCCCAAAGGGACCCCAAAAGGACCCCAAAAACCGGAGCGGGGTCTGGGGACACTCCGGACACCCCAAAAACCCCAAAGGGACCCCAGAGGGACCCCAAAAACCGGGACGGGGACCGGGGGCACTCGGGACACCCCAAAAACCCCAAAGGGACCCCAAAAGGACCCCAAAAACCGGGACGGGGACGGGGGGCACTCGGGACACCCTAAAAACCCCAAAGGGACCCCAAAAGGACCCCAAAAACCGGAGCGAGGTCTGGGGACACTCCGGACACCCCAAAAACCCCAAAGGGACCCCAAAAACCGGGACGGGGTCTGGGAACCAGCTCCGAGACCCCAAAAACCCCAAAAGAGACCCCAAAAAACGGGAATGGGAACTGGGGACACCCCGGACACCCCAAAAACCCCCCAAAGGGACCCCAAAAACAGTGACAGGAACTGGGGACACCCCAAAAACCCCCAAAGGGATTTGGGACCTGGCCCTGAGACCCCAAAGGGACCCCAAAAACTGTAATGGGAACTGGGGACACTCCAGACACCCCAAAAACCCCAAAGGGACCCCAAAAACGGGAATGGGAACTGGGGACACTCCGGACACCCCAAAAACTCAGAAAGGGACTCCAAAAGGGACCCCAAAAACGGGATCAGGGAGAGGACACGGCCGAGAGACCCAAAACCCCAAAAGGGACCCCAAAAACAGTGACGGGAATTGGGGACACCCCGGACACCCCAAAAACTCAGAAAGGGACTCCAAAAGGGACCCCAAAAACAGGATCAGGGAGAGGACACGGCCGAGAGACCCAAAACCCCAAAAGGGACCCCAAAATCGGGAACGGGGTCTGGGAACCAGCCCCGAGACCCCAAAAACCCCAAAAGGGACCCCAAAAACAGTGACGGGAATTGGGGACACCCCGGACACCCCAAAAACCCCCAAAGGGACCCCAAAAACTGTAATGGGAACTGGGGACACCCCGGACATGACGGGAACTGGGGACACCCCGGACACCCCCAAAACCCCCAAAGGGATTTGGGGCCCGGCCCTGAGACCCCAAAGGGACCCCAAAGGGACCCCAAAGGGACCCGGAGCAGTGGCGGGAGCTGGGAGCCCTCCCTGACACCCCGAAACCCCAGAAGGGATTTGGGGCCACGCCCGGACACCCCAAAAACCGCGCGGGGGGGGCGGGGCCACGCCCCGAAACCCCAAAACCCCAAAACCTCAAAGGCAGTGACGGGAACTGGACCCCAAAACTGCTGAGGGGGTGTGGGGACACGCCTGGGACCCCAAAACCGCTAAGGGGGTGTGGGGACACGCCCGGGACCCCAAAACTGCTGAGGGGGTGTGGGGACACGCCCGGGACCCCAAAACTGCTGAGGGGACTTGGGGACACGCCCGGGACCCCAAAACCGCTGAGGGGACTTGGGGACACACCCAGACACCCCAAAACTGCTGACAGGGACTTGGGGACACGCCCGGGACCCCAAAATTCTTCATGGGGACCCCAAAAGCCCCGGCAGCGTCCCCCTGTCCCCAGCAGGACCCCCCTGGTGTCCCTGTCACCCCCGTGCTGTGGCCTCAGCGTGTCCCCAGGTGTCCCCAGGTGTCCCCAGCCTGAGCCGTGTCCTGTCCCCAGCCCTGTGGTGGCACTGAGCTGTCACCTCCCCGAGGTGTCCCCAATGTCCCCAATCCCTGCAGGGTGTCCCCAATGTCCCCAGTCCCTGCGAGGTGTCCCCAGTCCTTTCGAGGTGTCCCCAATGTCCCCAATTCCTGCAGGGTGTCCCCAGTGGCCCCTGTCCCTGTGAGGTGTCCCCTGTCCTTTTGAGGTGTCCCCAGTGTCCCCAATCCCTGCAGGGTGTCCCCAATGTCCCCTGTCCCTGCGAGGTGTCCCCTGTCCTTTCGAGATGTCCCCAGTGTCCCCAATCCCTGCAGGGTGTCCCCAGTGTCCCCTGTCCCTGCGAGGTGTCCCCAGTCCTTTCGAGGTGTCCCCAATGTCCCCAATTCCTGCAGGGTGTCCCCAGTGGCCCCTGTCCCTGTGAGGTGTCCCCTGTCCTTTCGAGGTGTCCCCAATGTCCCCAATCCCTGCAGGGTGTCCCCAGTGTCCCCTGTCCCTGCGAGGTGTCCCCTGTCCTTTCGAGATGTCCCCAGTGTCCCCAATCCCTGCAGGGCATTCCCTGGTGTCCCCCACATCCCATGTCTCCCCATCCCCTGATGTCCCTGTCCCTTGTGTCCCCCTGTGTCCCCTGATGGCCCTGATGTCCCCGCTGTCCCTGCTGTCCCTGCTGTCCCTGATGTCCCCATGTCCCCGTGTCCCCCCAGACAGCAAAGCCATCGTGGACGGGAACCTGAAGCTGATCCTGACCCTGATCCTGCACTGTGCCCTCCCCAGTGTCCCCAGTGTCCCCAATCCCTGCAGGGCATTCCCTGGTGTCCCCCACATCCCATGTCTCCCCATCCCCTGATGTCCCTGTCCCTTGTGTCCCCCTGTGTCCCCTGATGGCCCTGATGTCCCCAGTGTCCCTGCTGTCCCCTATGTCCCTGCTGTCCCTGATGTCCCCAATGTCCCTGCTGTCCCTGCTGTCCCTGATGTCCCCGTGTCCCCCCCCAGACAGCAAAGCCATCGTGGACGGGAACCTGAAGCTGATCCTGACCCTGATCCTGCACTGTGCCCTCCCCAGTGTCCCCAGTGTCCCCAATACCTCACACACCCCCAGTGTCCCCGCTGTCCCCGCTGTCCCTGATGTCCCCATGTCCCTGTGTCCCCTCACAGACAGCAAAGCCATCGTGGACGGGAACCTGAAGCTGATCCTGGGTTTGATCTGGACGCTCATCCTGCACTACTCCATCTCCATGCCCATGTGGGACGAGGAGGATGAGGAGGAGGCCAAGCGCCAGACGCCGAAGCAGCGGCTGCTGGGCTGGATCCAGAACCGGCTGCCGCAGCTGCCCATCACCAACTTCAGCAAGGACTGGCAGAGCGGCAGGGCCCTGGGGGCCCTGGTGGACAGCTGTGCCCCAGGTGAGGGACACGGGGACACGGGGACACCGGGGACACTGGGGACACTGGGGACACTGGGGACACCGGGGATGGGCACTGGGATGGGCACTGGGATGGGCACCGGGAGCTCTGCCCATCACCAACTTCAGCAAGGACTGGCAGAGCGGCAGGGCCCTGGGGGCCCTGGTGGACAGCTGTGCCCCAGGTGAGGGACACGGGGACACGGGGACACCGGGGACACTGGGGACACCGGGTCTAGGCTGACCCCTGTCCCCACTGTCCCTGTCCCCAGGGCTGTGCCCGGGTACAGCGATGTTGGTGACACTGGTGACACTGGGAGGGCAGTGGGGCCAGGCTGACCCCTGTCCCCACTGTCCCCAGGGCTGTGCCCTGGGTATGGCAGTGCTGGTGACACTGGGGACACTGGGATGGGCACTGGTGACCCTGTCCCTGTCGTCAGGGCTGTGCCCTGGGTACAGCAATGCTGGTGACACTGGGACGGGCACTGGGGACACAGGGATGGGCACTGGTGACCCTGTCCCTATGCCCAGGGCTGTGTCCCGGGTATGGCAGTGCTGGGGACATTGGGATGGGCACTGGGGACACTGGGACGGACACTGGGACGGGCACTGGTGACGCTGGTGACACTGGGACGGGCACTGGTGACCCTGGGGACACTGGGACGGGCACTGGGGACACTGGGGACACTGGGATGGGCACTGGTGACCCTGGGGACACTGGGATGGGCACTGGTGACCCTGGGGACACTGGGATGGGCACTGGTGATGCTGGGGACACTGGGACGGACACTGGTGACCCTGGTGGCACTGGTTCGGGCACTGGTGACGCTGTCCCTGTCCCCAGGGCTGTGTCCCGGGTATGGCAGTGCTGGTGACACTGGGACGGGCACTGGGGACACTGGGGACACTGGGATGGGCACTGGTGACACTGGGATGGGCACTGGGACGGGCACTGGGGACACTGGGGACACTGGGATGGGCACTGGTGACGCTGGGGACACTGGGACGGGCACTGGTGACACTGGGACGGGCACTGGTGACGCTGGTGACCCTGGTTTGGGCACTGGTGACGCTGTCCCCGTCCCCAGGGCTGTGCCCCGACTGGGACTCGTGGAACCCGAGCCGCCCGGTGGAGAACGCGCGCGAGGCCATGCAGCAGGCCGAGGAGTGGCTGGGCATCCCGCAGGTGACACGGGGACACCGCCCGCCACTGTCCCTGACCCCCCCGGGGACACGGGGACACCGCCCACCACTGTCCCTGACCCCCCCGGGGACACGGGGACACGGGGACACCGCCCCGCCACTGTCCCCATCCGTGTCCTGCTCTGGTGACACCTGGGGATGCCTCCCTGTCCCTGTCCCTGTCCCAGTCCCTGCAGGTGACACGGGGACACTGGGGACACTGCCCTGCCACTGTCCCCATCTCTGTCCCCGGCAAGTGACACGGGGACACTGGGGACACTGCCCCTCGGCTGGCCCCGTCCCTGTCCCAGGTGCCACACACACGTGGGGGTGGCACACACCCCTGTGCTGATGTCCCCTGTCCCTGTCCCCATGCCGATGTCCCTGTCCCTGTCCCTGTGCTGATGTCCCTGGGCTGATGTCCTTGAGATGATGTCCCTATCCCTGTCCCTGTGCCGATGTCCCCGTCCCTGTCCCTGTGCCAGGTGGCACTGCTGTCCCTGTCCCTGTCCCCGTCCCCGTGCCGATGTCCCTGTCCCTGGCCCTGTGCTGATGTCCCTGGGCTGATGTCGTTGAGATGATGTCCCTGTCCTTGTCCCCATGCCAATGTCCCTGTCCCCATCCCTGTGCCAGGTGGCACTGCTGTCCCCGTCCCCGTGCTGATGTCCCCGTCCCCATCCCTGTCCCCATGCCGATGTCCCTGTCCCTGTCCCTGTGCTGATGTCCCTGGGCTGATGTCCTTGAGATGATGTCCCTGTCCCTGTCCCCATGCCAATGTCCCTGTCCCCATCCCTGTGCCAGGTGGCACTGCTGTCCCTGTCCCTGTCCCCGTCCCCGTGCCGATGTCCCCATCCCTGTGCCAGGTGGCACTGCTGTCCCCGTCCCCGTGCTGATGTCCCCGTCCCCATCCCTGTCCCCATGCCGATGTCCCTGTCCCTGTCCCTGTGCTGATGTCCCTGGGCTGATGTCCTTGAGATGATGTCCCTGTCCCTGTCCCCATGCCAATGTCCCTGTCCCCATCCCTGTGCCAGGTGGCACTGCTGTCCCTGTCCCTGTCCTGTCCCCGTGCCCGTGGCAGGTGATCACGCCCGAGGAGATCGTGGACCCCAACGTGGACGAGCACTCTGTCATGACGTACCTGTCGCAGTTCCCCAAGGCCAAGCTCAAGCCGGGGGCGCCGCTGCGCCCCAAACTCAACCCCAAGAAGGCGCGGGCCTACGGGCCAGGTGAGGGGGGGTCCCCGGGACCCCCGGGACCCCCGAATTTGGGGGTGGGAGATGGGAAATGGGGAGCCCCAAACTCAACCCCAAGAAGGCGCGGGCCTACGGGCCAGGTGAGGGGGGGTCCCCGGGACCCCCGGGACCCCCGAATTTGGGGGTGGGAGATGGGAAATGGGGCTGGGCCTACAGGCCAGGTGGGGAGGGCCTGAGACCCCCGGGACTTCGGGACCCCCAGAGATCCCCAGGACCCCCGAATTTGGGGGGTGGGAGGTGGGGATGGGGACCAAAGGATTTGGGGGATAGGAAATGGGGAGCCCTAAAGGTGACCCCAAAAAGGTTCAGGGCCTACGGGCCAGGTGAGGGGGCTGAGACCCCCGGGACCCCCGAATTTGGGGGTGGGGGATGGGAAATGGGGCTGGGCCTACGGGCCAGGTGAGGGGGGCTGAGACCCCTGAATTTGGGGGATGGGCAATGGGGAGCCCCAAATGTGACCCCAGAAAGGTCCAGGGCTGGTGGGCCAGGTGAGGGGGGGGGTGCCTGAGACCCCCGGGAAGGGCAGGACCTCCCAAATTTTGGGGAGTGGTCTGGGATCCTGAATTGAGTCTGGGGTCTCTCAGGGATCAAGCCCACCGGGAAGCTGGTGCAGCAGCAGCAGCGGAGTTTGGGGGGGATCAGGGATTCTGGGGAGTGGTCCGGGACCCTGAATTGAGTCTGGGGTCTCTCGGATCAAGCCCACCGGGAAGCTGGTGCAGCAGCAGCAGCGGAGTTTGGGGGGGATCAGGGGGTTTAGGGTGGGTTTGGGACCCCTGAGATGACTCTGAGACCCTCAGGGTGGGTGTGGGACCCCCAGGGTCGGTCTGGGACCCCGAATTGAGCCTGGGGTCCAGCAGTGATCGAGCCCACCGGGAACATGGTGCAGCAGCAGCTGAGTTTGGGTGGGCTTGGGGTGGATTTAGGACCCCCAGGGTGGCTCTGGGACCCTCCAAGGTGTGTCCGGGACCCCGAATTGAGTCTGGGGTCCGCAGGGATCGAGCCCACCGGGAACGTGGTGCAGCAGTGCGCCGAGTTTGGGTGGGCTTGGGGTGGATTTAGGAGCCTTGGGGTGGGTTTAGGACCCCCAGGGTGGCTCTGGGACCCCCGGGGTGGCTCTGGGACCCCCCGAGGTGGGTCCGGGACCCCGAACTGAGTCTGGGGTCCGCAGGGATCGAGCCCACCGGGAACGTGAGGGTGGGTTTGGGACCCCTGAGATGACTCTGAGACCCTCAGGGTGGGTGTGGGACCCCCAGGGTCGGTCTGGGACCCCTGGGATGGCTCTGGGACTCCCCGAGGTCAGTCCGGGACCCCGAATTGAGTCTGGGGTCCGCAGGGATCCAAGCCCACCGGGAAGCTGGTGCAGCAGCCCTGAGTCTGGCTGGAGTTGGGGTGGGTTTAGGACCCCCGAGGTGGCTCTGGGACCCCCGAGGTGGGTCCGGGCCCCCGAATTGAGTCTGGGGTCTCTCAGGGATCGAGCCCATCGGGAACGTGGTGCAGCAGCAGCTGAGTGTGGGTGGGCTTGGTGTGGGTTTAGGAGCCTTGGGGTGGGTTTAGGACCCCCGAGGCGGCTCTGGGACCCCCGGGGTGGCTCTGGGCCCCCCGAGGTGGGTCCGGGCCCCCGAATTGAGTCTGGGGTCTCTCAGGGATCGAGCCCATCGGGAACGTGGTGCAGCAGTGCGCCGAGTTTGGGTGGGCTTGGGGTGGATTTAGGAGCCTTGGGGTGGGTTTAGGACCCCCAGGGTGGCTCTGGGACCCCCGGGGTGGCTCTGGGACCCCCCGAGGTGGGTCCGGGACCCCGAATTGAGTCTGGGGTCCGCAGGGATCGAGCCCACCGGGAACGTGGTGCAGCAGCGCGCCGAGTTCACGGTGGAGACGATCAGCGCGGGGCAGGGCGAGGTGCTGGTCTACGTCGAGGACCCCGACGGGCACCGCGAGGAGGTCGGGGGGATCAGTCCGGGACCCCGAATTGAGTCTGGGGTCTCTCAGGGATCGAGCCCACCGGGAACGTGGTGCAGCAGTGCCCTGAGTCTGGCTGGAGTTGGGGTGGGTTTAGGACCCCCGAGGTGGCTCTGGGACCCCCTGGGATGGCTCTGGGACCCCCGAGGTGGCTCTGGGACCCCCGAGGTCAGTCTGGGACCCCGAATTGAGTCTGGGGTCCGCAGGGATCCAAGCCCACCGGGAAGCTGGTGCAGCAGCGCGCCGAGTTCACGGTGGAGACGATCAGCGCGGGGCAGGGCGAGGTGCTGGTCTACGTCGAGGACCCCGACGGGCACCGCGAGGAGGTCGGGGGGATTTGGGGGGTCCTGGGGGGTCCTGCTTTGGGGGTATTTTGGAGGTGTTTTGGTGGTTTTTTGAAGGTTTTGGGGTATTTTGGGGGAGTTTTGGGGTTTTTTTTGGTTTTTTTTGAGGGTTTTGAGGGGGCTTTTGGGGTATTTTGGAGGTGTTTTGGTGGTTTTTTGAAGGTTTTGGGGTATTTTGGGGGGGTTTTTGTTTTGTTTTTTTTTTTTTTTTTTGAGGGTTTTTGGGTGTATTTTGGGGGTGTTTTGGCGGTTTTTGAGGGTTTTGGGGGTTTTTTTTGAGGGTTTTGGGGGAGTTTTGGGGGGTTTTTTTGAGGGTTTTTTTGGGTATTTTGTTTTATTTTTCCAGGGTTTTGGGGGTTTCTTTGAGAGTTTTGGGGAGGTCTGGCTATGAACTTCACATTTCAACTCCTGGGTTGCCCATGGTTGTTTTTTGGTATTTTGGGGGGGTTTTGGGGTATTTTGGGCGATTTTGGGGGGTTTTGGGGTATTTTGGGGTGTTCTGTTCCTTTTGATACTTTTGGGGGGGTTTTAGGGTATTTTGGGTTATTTTGGGGGAGTTTCGGGTGGTTTTTTTTGAGGGTTTTGGGACTGGGGGATTCAGGGAAATCTGGGAAATTTGGGGTGGGGGGCTCAGGGTTGGGGTCTGGGAGGATTTAGGGGTTGGGGGGTCTCTGCCTGTTGGATTTTGGGGTATTTTTGGGGGGTTTTGGTGGAGTTTGGGGTTTTTTTGAGGTTTTTTGGGGGTACTTGGGGTTTTTTTCAGGGTTTTGGGGGTTTCTTTGAGAGTTTTGGGGAGGTCTGGGGGTATTTTGGGGGGGTTTGGGCTAAGATCGGTCTCTGCCTGTTGGATTTTGGGGTATTTTTGGGGGATTTTGGTGGAGTTTGGGGTTTTTTTGAGGGTTTTTGGCCAAGTTTCTGGGGAGGTTTTTGGCGGGTTTTGGGTGCTTTTTGGTGGCACTTGCTGTGTTTTGGGGGAGTTTTGTTTTTTTTTTTTAAATTTGGGGGGGGTCCCGAAGGGTTTTGGGGGGGTCTGACCCCGGTGACCCCTCCCCAGGCCAAGGTGGTGGCCAACAACGACAAGAACCGAACGTTCTCCGTGTCCTACGTGCCCAAAGTCACCGGCGTCCACAAGGTGGGGGGCCGGAATTTGGGGGGCCCTGATTAATTTGGGGGCCCTGATTAATTCTGGGGGGTCCTTGATTAATTCTGGGGGGGTCCTTGATTAATTTTGGGGGTCCCTGATTAATTCTGGGGGACCCTGAGGAATTTTGGGAGGGTCCCTGATTATTTTTGGGGGTGTCTGATTAATTTTGGGGGGTCCTTAATTAATTTGGGGGGGTCCTTGATTAATTCTGGGGGACCCTGAGGAATTTTGGGGGGTCCCTGATTAATTTTGGGGGGTCCCTGATTAATACTGGGGGACCCTGAGGAATTTTGGGGCGTCCCTGATTAATTTTGGGGGGTCTTTGATTAATTTTGGGGGGTCCCTGATTAATTTTGGGGGGTCCCTGATTAATTCTGGGGGACCATGCGGAATTTTGGGAGGTCCTTGATTAATTTTGTGAGGTCCATGATTAATTTTGGGGGTCCCTGATTAATTTTGGGAGGTCCCTGATTAATTTGGGGGGCCTTGATTAATTTTGGGGTGTCCCTTATTAATTTTGGGGGGTCTTTGGAAACTTTTTTGCATCCCCGATTAATTTTGGGAGGTCCCTGATTAATTTTCGGGTTTCCCTGGTTAATTTTGGGGGGTCCCTGATTAATTTGGGGGTCCCTGATTAATTTTGGGGGGTCCCTGATTAATTTTGAGGGTTCCCAATTAATTTTCGGGGAGTCCTGGGGCATTTTTGGGGGTTTCCAGTTAATTTTTTGGGGGGTTCTGGGGAATTTTGGGCTCCATGATTAATTTTGGGGGTCCCTGATTAATTTTGGGGGATTCTGAGCCATTTTTGGGGCACTTTTTGGGCTGTTTCTCCCTCCTTCCCCTCTCCCCCATTCCTTCCCTGTTCCCGGGGGTTTTTTGGGGTCTCCCAATTTTTTGGGGTCCCGATTCATTTTTGGGATATTCTGAACCATTTTTGGGATATTCTGAACCACTTTTGGGGGGGTTCTGAGCCATTTTTGGGGCGTTCTGAGCCATTTTTGGGGCCGTTTCTCCTCCCCCGTTCCTCCCCCGCTGCCGGGATTTTTTTGGGGGTTTTTCCGGGGGGTCCCTCCCGGTGACCCCCCCCCCATTTTTTGGGGTCCCGATTAATTTTTGGGGCTCCCCAACACTTTGGGATATTCCTGGGGGGTTCTGAACCATTTTTGGGGCGTTCTGAGCCATTTTTGGGACATTCTGAACCATTTTTGGGGCCGTTTCTCCTCCCCCATTCCTCCCCGGCTCCCGGGGTTTTCCGGGGGGCCCCTCCCGGTGACCCCCCCGTTTTTTGGGGTCCCGATTCATTTTTGGGATATTCTGAATCATTTTTGGGGGGGTTCTGAGCCATTTTTGGGGCGTTCTGAGCCATTTTTGGGGCCGTTTCTCCTCCCCCGTTCCTCCCCCGCTGCCGGGATTTTTTGGGGTTTTTCCGGGGGGTCCCTCCCGGTGACCTCCCCGTTTTTTGGGGTCCCGATTAATTTTTGGGGCTCCCCAACACTTTGGGATATTCCTGGGGGGTTCTGAGCCATTTTTGGGGCGGTTTCTCCTCCTCCGTTCCTCCCCCGCTGCCGGGATTTTTTGGGGGTTTCCCGGGGGGTCCCTCCCGGTCACCCCCCCCCCATTTTTTGGGGTCCCGATTAATTTTTGGGGCTCCCCACCACTTTGGGATATTCCTGGGGGGTTCTGCACCATTTTTGGGGCGTTCTGAGCCATTTTTGGGACATTCTGAGCCATTTTTGGGGCGGTTTCTCCTCCTCCGTTCCTCCCCCGCTGCCGGGATTTTTTGGGGTTTTTCCGGGGGGTCCCTCCCGGTGACCTCCCCGTTTTTTGGGGTCCCGATTAATTTTTGGGGCTCCCCAACACTTTGGGATATTCCTGGGGGGTTCTGAACCATTTTTGGGGCGTTCTGAGCCATTTTTGGGACATTCTGAACCATTTTTGGGGCCGTTTCTCCTCCCCCATTCCTCCCCCTCTCCCGGGGTTTTTCCGGGGGGTCCCTCCCGGTGACCCCCCCCATTTTTTGTGGTCCCGATTAATTTTTGGGGTATTCGGAACTGCATTT
>NW_024501859.1:21318-21965 GCF_017590055.1 Onychostruthus taczanowskii
TTAATTTTGGGGGGATCTTGATTAATTTTGAGGGTTCCCAATTAATTTTCGGGGAGTCCTGGGGCATTTTTGGGGGTTTCCAGTTAATTTTTTGGGGGGTTCTGGGGAATTTTGGGCTCCATGATTAATTTTGGGGGTCCCTGATTAATTTTGGGGGATTCTGAGCCATTTTTGGGGCACTTTTTGGGCTGTTTCTCCCTCCTTCCCCTCTCCCCCATTCCTTCCCTGTTCCCGGGGGTTTTTTGGGGTCTCCCAATTTTTTGGGGTCCCGATTCATTTTTGGGATATTCTGAACCATTTTTGGGATATTCTGAATCATTTTTGGGGGGGTTCTGAGCCATTTTTGGGGCGTTCTGAGCCATTTTTGGGGCCGTTTCTCCTCCCCCGTTCCTCCCCCTCTCCCGGGGTTTTTCGGGGGGTCCCTCGCGGTGACCCCCCCGTTTTTGGGGCCCCCCGCAGGTGACGGTGCTGTTCGCGGGCCAGCACATCGCCAAGAGCCCCTTCGAGGTGCAGGTGGGCCGGGCGGCCGGGGACGCGGCGCGGGTGACGGCGGCGGGGCCGGGGCTGGAGCCGCTGGGCAACGCGGCCAACCGGAGCACGCACTTCGACATCTGCACCGCCGGTGCGCGCCGGGGGGGGCTGGGGGG
>NW_024501859.1:22139-23582 GCF_017590055.1 Onychostruthus taczanowskii
TGGGGGGTGTTTGGGGGGGGGTCCTGGGGAGATTTTGGGGAGGTTTGGGGGGTCCTGGGAGGGATTTTGGAGGGTTCTGGGTGATTTTTGGGATTTCCATTGGGATTTTTGGGATTTCTGCACGAATTTGGGGAGGGGTCTCCCCCTGTGGCAGGCGCGGGCCCGGGTGAGGTGGGGGTCTCTGGGGAGGGGGTCTCTGTGGCGATTTTGGGGATTTCCATGGGAATTTTCGGGGATTTCCATGGGAATTTTTGGGGATTTCCGTGGGGATTTCCCCATTTCTGCACGAATTTGAGGAGGGGTCTCCCCCTGTGGCAGGCGCGGGCCCGGGTGAGGTGGGGGTCTCCATCGTGGACCCCAGCGGGCGCCGCGGGACCCCCGAGGCGGTGCTGGAGGATCGTGGGTCTGGGGGCTTCCGCTGCTCCTACAAACCCCAGAGCGAGGGGCTGCACCTGGTGCACGTCACCTTCGGGGGGGTCCCCATCCCCCGCAGCCCCTTCAGCGTCACCGTGGGCCAGGGTGAGCCCCCTCCCCAAATTCTGACCCGGGGGGCTGCGCCCACCCCCCACC
This sequence comes from Onychostruthus taczanowskii, assembly GCF_017590055.1. Taxonomy (NCBI): domain Eukaryota; kingdom Metazoa; phylum Chordata; class Aves; order Passeriformes; family Passeridae; genus Onychostruthus; species Onychostruthus taczanowskii. The sequence continues at coordinate 22,710 of NW_024501859.1, forward strand.
TTTGGGGTCTCTGTCCTTCGAACCCCCCAAATTTGGGGGTCTCTGTGTCCCTCCCCCAGTTTGGGGTCTCTGTCCTTCCAAACCCCCCAATTTGGGGGTCTCTGTCCTCAAGCCCCCCCAATTTGGGGGTCTCTGTCCTTCCAGTCCCCCCAATTTGGGGGTCTCTGTCCTCAAGCCCCCCCAATTTGGGGGTCTCTGTGCTCAAATCCCCCCAATTTGGGGGTCTCAGTCCCTCCGTAACTTCAGGATTTCTGTGTTCCCACCTCCCCCAATTTGGGGGTCTCTAGCCCTTCTCCCCCCGATTTGGGGGTCTCTGTTCCCCCCTCCCCAAATTTGGGGTCTCTGTCCTTCAAACCCCCCCAATTTGGGGGTCTCTGTCCTTCAATCTGCCCCCCAATTTGGGGGTCTCTGTGTCCTCGCCCCCAATTCCGGGGTCTCTGAGCTCCAAACCCCCCCAGTTCGGGGGTCTGTGTGTTCCCCCCTCCCCACATTTGGGGTCTCTCTGCTCTGACCTCCCCAGTGCGGGGGTCTCTGTCCTTGCCCAGCTTGAGGGGTCTCTGTCCCCGCCCCCAATTTGGGGTCTCCCCGGGGGTCTCTGTCCCCCCCCCCCATTTTGGGGTCTCTTTGGCCTTTCCTGGGCGGTTCTGGGGCTGTCGCTGCTTTTGGGGGGGGGTCTCGAGACCCCCCCCGTGACTTTGCTTTCTCTCTCCCTGTCCTTTTGTCCGTCTGTCCCTCTGTCCCTCTGTCCCTTTGTATGTCCCTCTGTCCCTCTGTCCCTCTGTCCCCTCTGTGTCCTTCTCTGTCCCTCTATCCCTCTCTCTGTCTCTCTGTCCGTCTGTCCCTCTGTCTGTCCCCTCTCTGTCCCTCTCTCTG
>NW_024501860.1:0-706 GCF_017590055.1 Onychostruthus taczanowskii
AAAAAAAAATCCCAAAAAATAGCAAAAGAATTCCCCAAAAAGTTTCTTAAAAAAATCCCCAAAAATTATAAAAAATTAATTCTCCCCCCACCCAAAGAAAATAAAACTCCCCATGATAAAAAAAAATTAATTCTGGCAAGGAAATAAATTCTTAAAAAATAAAACAACTCCTCCAAAAAAAAAAAAAAAATCTCAAAAAATTTTTTGAAAATCCTCAAAAAAACCAAAAAAAACCCCCCAAAAAAATCCACAAAATTAAACAATAAATCCCCAAAAAAGATTTTAAAAATCCCCCCCCAAAAAAAAATCCCCAAAAAATATTTTTAAAATCCCCCAAAAATATTTTTAAAATCCCCAAAAAATATAAAAAATCCCCAAAAAAAATTTTAAAAATCCCCAAAAAATATTTAAAAATCCCCCTCCAAAAAAAAAAATCCCCAAAATAATGTAAAAAATCCCAAAAAAAAATTTTAAAAATCCCCAAAAATACAAATAAATCCCCAAATTTTTTTTTAAAAATCCCAAAAAAATATTTAAAAAATCACAAAAAAAAAATTTTAAAAATCCCCAAAAAAATATGAAAAATCCCCAAAAAAATGTAAAAGTTACCCCAAAAATATAAAAAAAATCCCCAAAAAATATAAAAAAATCCCTAAACAATATCTAAAAAATCACCAAAAAAATATTTTAAAAATCCCAAAAAAAA
>NW_024501861.1:0-725 GCF_017590055.1 Onychostruthus taczanowskii
GAAGAAGATGGGGAGCAAAGACTGGAAGTTTTTGCAGAAGACGGGCTCCCAGTGCCTGTCCCTCGGAGGCCTGGGTTGAGCGCGGGGCAGCTGAGCCGTGCCCCAAGTGCCGCTCTGGGCCTCGCCTCCCCCCTGGCAGCCCAGGGCCTCCTCAGAGGACGGCGGCTTCTCCTGAGGAGCAGGTGCCAGAAGCAGGGACAGAGAGGCCGGTGCCTGCCCAGCTCAGCTGCTTTTTGTGCTTTTTCCAGGCGGCAGCCCAGGCCCTCAGGGAGCAGCTGGCTCCCCCCAAGAAACGCCGGTCCTGCTTCGGGGGGCACAGCCAGACAATCATGGCCTGCTGCCAGCGCCAGGCCCGGCCTCGCAGGTGCAGCTGGCCCGGAGCCTGCCCGGCATCCTGAGGGAGCCACACGGGGCTACCTCTGCCTGGGCGTGTGCTCCAGACCCAGCAATCCTCGGCTGCTTTGCTTCCTGCCAGGGGCATCTCCCCAAGGCCTAAAGTTATGGTGTGGCCAGCCCCAAAGCTGCCGCCATGGGGGACAGTGGGTGCCGGGTGGCTCAGGGGTGAATCCCAGAGAATCATCAAGGTGGGAAGAGACCTTGGCAATCATGAAGTCCCATCGGCACTCCATACTGCCATCATCACCCTGAAACCAGGTCTCCAGGTGCCACATCTGGACAACTCTTCAACACTTCCAGAGATGGCGACTCCATCACCTCCCTGGGCA
>NW_024501862.1:0-718 GCF_017590055.1 Onychostruthus taczanowskii
TCCCCCCCCGGTGTTATTTTCACACCCAGCTCCCGCCGTTCCCAAAGGTCGGCGCTGACGCGGCCGGAAAGAAACCGGATCCGCCCCAAATTAACCCAAATTAACCCGAATTAACCCTTTGGGCATTTCCTCCTGCTTTCCACTTGGCCATTATTCCCAGTTTTATTCCCATTTTTATTTCTATTTTTATTCCCATTTATTCCCAGTTTTATTCCTATTTTTATTTCTATTTTTATTCCCATGTTTATTCCCATTTTATTCCCATTTATTCCCACTTTTATCCCCATTTTCTTCCCATTTTTATTCCCATTTATTCCCATTTTTATTCCCAGTTTTATTTCTATTTTTATTTCCATTTTCCCCAATTTTATTCCCATTTATTCCCATTTTTATTCCCATTCTTCCCCTCTGGGCCCAGCCGCCATTGCCGTGCGCATCCCGAGCCCACGCCACAGCGCCCCCTGCAGGCGCGGGGCACTCGCTGCACCCGCCCCGCCCCCCGGATTTTATTCCCATTTTTATTCCCATTTCCCCCCATTTTAATTTCCATTTATTCCCAATTATTCAGTGTTTTTTCCCATTTTTCCCAGATTTTTCCCCATTTATTCCCATTTTTTCCCGTTTTATTCCCATTTTTCCTTTTTTCTCTCATTTCCCCATTTCTCCCTGTTTTTTTTTCCTATTCATTCCCCTTTTTTTCCTCTTTTTCCCCTTTTTT
>NW_024501863.1:0-718 GCF_017590055.1 Onychostruthus taczanowskii
GCTGCCGTCCCCACTGCTCCCCACAGACCCCAGCGCGGGCCCCTCTGGAGATCGCGCTGTCCCAGCCCAGCTGCAGCACCTGAGCAGAGTCCAGGCAGGGTCTGAGTGCCTCCACAGCAGAACTTCACAACTAGAAAAGTTATTGTCCCGTTTGAGAAAAACCCAAGGCCTCAAAAGCTGAAGAACTGTATTAAGAAATGTTTAGGCTGTGGTTTCCTTCATCCTTCAATTTCCTGAGGCTCCTGAACTCCAGAGGACCTGTCTAAACTTCAAACTACTAAAATAAACTACTAAAATAACTGGGCCAAAAACTGTCATATTAATGACTTTGGTGAAAAACTTTAATGCTAATTTAAGAATTGTACCAATACAATAACTATGTGCAGAGCAAGCTGAAGAAGTTTAAAATCTGTTCATCCTTCATTTTCAGCACAATGATTATTATTAAAATTATTATTAAGGTTCCGAGGACGGACCCAGGCTCTTGGTTTTCCTTTCTTTGGGCCTGGTGGTGAGTGGGAATGGAATTGTCATTGCTCCCTGGTTTGTGTTTTTAAAGATTCCTGCAGCCCTGGGGCGTCTCTGGCCTCTTCCCTCCTCTCCTTCCTCCTCTGCCCTCAGTGAAAATTACAGATGATATAGATATAATTATATTATATATAATTATGGCGTTATATCTGTACAGATGGACATTATAATATTGGCTTTTTGCAAATAT
>NW_024501864.1:0-718 GCF_017590055.1 Onychostruthus taczanowskii
CCCCCCTTTTGTCCCCCCCCCGCTGTCCCCTCCCCCGAAGGGCCCCGAGCGCTGCACGCTGCTCTAGGGGGGGACCCCAAAAATGAGCCGGAAATGGCAAAAATGACCCAAAAACAGCGAGGGGGGGGGGTTAACCCAAAAAATGAGAAATAAATGGGGGGATTTTAACCCAAAAATGGCAGATTTTAACCCAAAAATGGCAGATTTTAACCCAGAAACAGCAAGAAAAGGTGGAATTTTAACCCCAAAAATGAGAAAAAAACCATTGAATTTTACCCCCAAAATGAGCAATAAAATGTTGAATTTTAACCCAAAAAAGAGCAATAAAATGTGGAATTTTACCCCAAAAATGAGTAAGAAAAGGTGGAATTTTAACCCAAAAATGGCAGATTTTAACCCAAAAAACAGCAAGAAAATGTGGAATTTTACCCCAAAAATGAGAAATAAATGTGGAATTTTAACTCCAAAAATGAGCAAGAAAAGGTGGAATTTTAACCCAAAAATGGCAGATTTTAACCCAAAAACAGCAAGAAAAGGTGGAATTTTAACCCAAAAATGGCAGATTTTAACCCAAAAACAGCAAGAAAAGGTGGAATTTTAACCCCAAAAATGAGAAAAAAACCATTGAATTTTACCCCCAAAAATGAGCAATAAAATGTTGAATTTTAACCAAAAAAAGAGCAATAAAATCTGGAATTTTACCCCAAAAATGAGAAAT
>NW_024501865.1:0-718 GCF_017590055.1 Onychostruthus taczanowskii
AAAAACCCCCATTTTCTTGCTCAAAATGCACCATTTTTGGCTCAAAAATCCACTTTTCTTGAGTGAAAAAAAACGCCATTTTTGGCTCAAAATCCACCATTTTTGAGCCAAAAAAATGGCGATTTTTGGCTGAAAACCCGCCGTTTTTGGGTCAAAACCCGCCGAAAAATCCACCTTTCTTGAGTGAAAAAATGGCCATTTTTGAGTCAAAAAAATGTATTTTTGAGTCAAAAAGCCGCCATTTTTGGCTCAAAACCCCGCCATTTTTGAGTCAAAATCCACCATTTTTGAGCCAAAATCCACCATTTTTGGCTCAAAAATCCACCTTTCTTGAGTGAAAAAACCGCCATTTTTGAGTCAAAATCCGCCATTTTTGAGCCAAAAAATGGCCATTTTTGAGCGAAAATCCTCCATTTTTGGGCCTAAAAATGGCCATTTTTGAGTCAAAATCCACCAATTTCGAGTCAAAATGCAGCATTTTTGAGCTAAAAAATGGCCATTTTTGAGTCAAAATCCACCAATTTTGAGTCAAAAAACCCCCATTTTCTTGCTCAAAATCCACCATTTTTGGCTCAAAAATCCACCTTTCTTGAGTGAAAGAAACGCCATTTTTGGGTCAAAATCCGCCATTTTTTGAGCCAAAAAATGGCCATTTTTGAGTCAAAATCCACCAATTTTAAGTCCAAAATCCAGCATTTTTTCACTCAAAAACCGGCCA
>NW_024501866.1:0-718 GCF_017590055.1 Onychostruthus taczanowskii
AAAATCCCAGGATTTACCCCAAAAATTACAGAATTTTCACCCCCAAAATTCCCGGTTTTCACCCCCAAAAATCCCAGGATTGAACCCCAAAAATTCCCGATTTTCACCCCAAAAAATCCCAGGACTGAACCCCAAAAATTCAGGATTTAACCCCCCAAAATTCCAGAATTTTCCCCCCAAATTTCAGCGTTTTCACCCCCAAAATTCGCAATTTTCACCCCAAAAATTCAGGATTTTTACCCCCAAAACTCCCAATAATTATCCCCAAAATTCCAGGATTTCACCCCCAAAATTCGCAATTTTCACCCCAAAAATTCAGGATTTTTACCCCCAAAACTCCCAATAATTATCCCCAAAATTCCAGGATTTCACCCCCAAAATTCCCGTTTTTTACCCCAAAATATTCCAGGATTTCTCCCTGAAATTTCAGGATTTAACCCCAAAATATTCCAGAAATTTTCCCCCCAAATTTCAGGATTTCTCTCCAAAATTTTCCAGAATTTTTCTCCCAAAATTCCCGGATTTATCCCCAAATTTCCCATTTTTCACCCCCAAAATATTTCCAGGATTTTACCCCAGAATTTCAGGATTTCCACCCGAAAATTCCAGGATTTTCCACCCAAAATTTGGATTCCTCCCCAAAAATTTGGATTTTCTCTCCCAAAATCCCTTCAGGGACCCCAAAATTGAGATTTTCCTCCCCAAAATTTGGATTTTT
>NW_024501867.1:0-717 GCF_017590055.1 Onychostruthus taczanowskii
TCCCCGATTCCCGCATCCCCGAGCCCCCCGCTCCGGCAGGCGCGGCGCCAGGGCCCTGGGAGTGCTGGATAAATAGCAGCGGGAGAGGAAGGTCGCTTCTGAAAGGTCAGCGCTTCCTCCGCGCTGGTGTGAACTCGCCCGCTTGGATCCCTCCTCCTCTCCAGGGCATCCTTGGAGCATCCTCTGCCCCAGCCCCGCTCCCAGCAGCTCCCGCTGACCGAGCCCCAGAGCCGGGGGCATGAACGGGTCCCCATCAAGCCAAGCTGTTCCCAGCTTTGACATCTGACTGAGCAGCCACTAGAAGAAAAATTCCCAAGGCTGAATTATCCTAGGTTATTTCAGAGTCACAGAATCACAGAATTTGCTGAGTTGAGGGAGCAGGCAGCTCCCAGCCTCCTGACCTTTCCTGCTCCACTAAATCACTCCAGAGTCCTCCCAAGAGTTTATTCTTTGAGAAAGCAATAAGAGAGGAGGAAACCCCAGAAGAAAAACTCCCACCAGCCTGCCTTTGATTACATTTGATATTGTTTTATTTCTTAACGCTTTCCCACTGTAGGCTGGCTGAGCAGGGAGGGAGGGAGGCCCAGAGGGCAGGAGGAGACAGTGCTTGAAAGGGGTAAATATACAAATTTTCCCAATAATATCTGTGGCTTAGGGTGGCTCAGGCAGGATCTGAGGGTAACAGTGGCTCTGAGGATGGGTGCCAGGGTCCCCCAG
>NW_024501868.1:0-717 GCF_017590055.1 Onychostruthus taczanowskii
ATCCCAGGACCCCCCAAACCCCGAGGGTCCCCACAAACCCCCGCGCAGGCTCCTTGACCCCCCCGCACGGTGCAGGAGTCGGGGGACTCGGCCGAGGGTCCCTCCCTGCGCCTCAAGATCGGCCACTTGGTGCGGTGAGTGACCCCAAAACCCCCCCGGACCCCAAAACCCCCCCGGGATCCGGGGGGAAAGGAACCCCCGGGATGAGGCAGAACGCCGGGAAAGGCCGGCCCGACATGCCCCGACATGTCGCGACATGGCCCCGCGGAGCGAGCCGGGAGCGACCCCGCGTCCCCCCCGCATTCCCGAGGTCCCGCTCCCATTCCCGGGATCCCCCCCGCATTCCCGGGGTTCTGCTCCCATTCCCGGGGTCCCCCCCGCATTCCCGGGATTCCCCCGCATTCCCGAGGTCCCGCTCCCATTCCCGGGATCCCCCCCGCATTCCCGGGGTTCTGCTCCCATTCCCGGGGTCCCCCCCGCATTCCCGGGATTCCCCCGCATTCCCGAGGTCCCGCTCCCATTCCCGGGATCCCCCCCGCATTCCCGGGGTTCTGCTCCCATTCCCGGGGTCCCCCCCGCATTCCCGGGATTCCCCCGCATTCCCGAGGTCCCGCTCCCATTCCCGGGATCCCCCCCGCATTCCCGGGGTTCTGCTCCCATTCCCGGGGTCCCCCCCGCATTCCCGGGATTCCCCCGCATTCCCGAGGTCCCGCTCCC
>NW_024501869.1:0-717 GCF_017590055.1 Onychostruthus taczanowskii
TTCTGAGGGGCTGGGGGAGCTCCTGGGGGGCTTCTGTGGGGTTGAGAACCCTCCTATAGGGCTGGGGGGATTCTGTGGGTCTGGGGTCCCTCCCCATCAGGGTCTCGTGGCTGTGGGATCTCTCCCTTGGATCTGACCCCTGCTATAGGGCTGGGGTCTCTCCTGTGGGTCTGGGGTCTCTCCTGTGGGTCTGGCCCTGCTGTGGGTGTGACCCCGCTGTGGCTCTGGGGTGTTTGTGGTGGGTCTGGGGTCTTTGTGGTGGGTCTGGGGTCCCTGCAGTGGGTCTGGGGTCCCTGTGGTTGGTCTATGGTCTCTCTGGTGGGTCTGGGGTCCCCCTGGTGTCTGTGACCCCCGGTGGGTCTGCGGTCCCTGCGGTGGGTCTGGGGTCCCCTGGTGTGTGACCCTCCCCGGTGGGTCTGGGGTCCCCGCGGTGGGTCTGGGGTCCTGCAGTGTCTGACCCCCGGGGGGTCTGGGGTCCTGCGGTGTGTGACCCGCGGTGGGTCTGTGGTCTCTCTGGTGGGTCTGGGGTCCCGCGGTGGGTCTGGGGTCCCCCCCGCGGTGGGTCTGACCCCCCCCCGCGGTGGGTCTGGGGTCCCGCGGTGTGTGACCCCCCCCCGGTGGGTCTGGGGTCCCCTGGTGTGTGACCCCCCGGTGGGTCTGGGGTACCTATGGTGTCTGTGACCCCCCCCTGGTGGGTCTGTGGTCTCTCTGGTGGGT
>NW_024501870.1:0-24162 GCF_017590055.1 Onychostruthus taczanowskii
GAAAGACCTCCTGCCCAGTTTATGTCAACTGGGACGTACTGGGAGTGGTACTGGGCTGCACTGGGCGGGCCTGCAGCGGCGCTGGGGCTGTACTGGGATGAACAGGGAGGGACTGGAGGGGTTCAATGAGCTGTTCCCGCCTCTGCCTCCTCCCATTGGCTGAAGCTCCCGCCAATCACCGGCTGCAGCCAATCAGCACCCGGAAACAGGACCTGGGGGTGGGGCCTGGAGTAGGCGCCATTTTAGAGCTGTTTAGACTACAACTCCCGCCATGCACCGCGGCCCCATAGACAGTAATGGAGCCGGGACTACAAATCCCGTCAGGCCCCACGGAGCGCTCGTTATCCGCCTCCGTGTGCCCCATTGGCGCCCCCAGACCCTGCGGGAACCTCGAGTGCCCTCCGAGAGCCCACCCGGGACCCCCAAACGCCACACACCACACAGAGGCTGCCTGACACCGCTTTCGGGACTACAGGTCCCGTCATGCCCCGCGCCCCATCGAGCCTCATCACAGCTGGGCCTACAACTCCCATCATCCCTCGCGGCCACAGAGCCTCTCATGACCGAGCTCCGGCCCTAGGACTCCCGTCACGTCCCGCGCCCCAGAGAGATCCCTCAGCGCTCCCCAGGTGTCCCCCAAGGACTCCCGACCCCGCAGAACCCCCTCAGGTCCCGTTCCTAACCCCCAAGCACTCCGCCAGTTACTTCCGGGACTACATCTCCCATCATGCCCCGCGGTGCCCGTAGCGCGCCATTACCGCCGTGCTTCTATCTCCCGTCATGCCCTGCTGAAGCAGCGCCTCCATCTCCCGTCATGCCCCACGGCTCCATGGAGCCTCACTAAAGCAGCGCCTACAACGCCCATGATCCCCCGCGCCCCATAGAGCACCGTTATATCCGCGCCTACAACTCCCATCAACCCCCGCGCCCCACAGACTCCCGTTCGATCCCCACCCCCAGACCCAAAAAATCTCCAAAAACAGGAAAAAAAACCCCCCAATTAATTTGAACACCAAAACTCAAGAGCCTCTCGACAGCCCAACCCTTTAATAATTAAAATTTTTCCTCAGTTTAAAAACTTCCTTCCGTCCCATTTCAGCTCAGTTCATTCGCATCTCGATTTGATTTGATTCCGCCGCCTTCCTCCCCTCAGGGGCTTTTCGGGGTCTCTCACGGCGTGAGGATCTCGGGGCCCTCCTGGGGCTCCGGGGGGATTTTTGGGGTCGCTCAAAGCAGGGTCCGGCCTCGCTGCGTCAGTAAAACCCCGAAGCGGCGCTTGAGGGCCAGGCGGTGCCGGGAGAATTTATCATCGGGGGAGAAGCGGGCGGGATGGGCCGAGCGCGTGGGGACCCCGGCCGGGGACACCTTCTGTGGGGACGGCGCGTCAGGGGAGCCCAGAACCCCACAAAAACCCCAAAACCCGCCCACGGGACACGCAGAAACCCGAAATCCCCCCTCAGGACACTTAGAATCCCGAAATCTCCGCAATAATCCCTTCAGGACACCCGAACTGCCGAAATCCCCCCTCACAACACCCGAACTCCCAAAACCCGCCCCCAGGGCACCCAGAATCCCGAAATCCCACAACATTCCCCCCTCAGGACACCCAAATTCCCATTTTTGGACCCAAATTCTCCCTTTCTGGACCCAAATTCCCCTTTTTGGGTCCAATATTCCCATCTGAGCACCCAAATTCCTCCTTTTTGGATCCAAACTCTCCTTTTTTGGGCCCCAATTCTCCCTTTTTGCACCCAAATTCACCTTTTCTGGACCCAAATTCTGCCGGTTTTGAGCCCAAATTCCCATTTTTGGAACCAAATTCTCCCTTTTTGATCTCAAACTTTCCCTTCCTTGACCCAAATTCCCCTTTTTCAGTCCCAAATCCTCCCTTTTTGGACACGAATTCCCCTTTTTTGGATCCAAACCTCCCACCTGAGCGCCCAAATTTCCATTTTAGCCACAAAGTCTCCCTTTTTTCAGGCAAATCCCCCTTTTTGAGCCCAAATTTTCCCTTCCCGGACCCAATTTTCTCTTTTTTCGGCCCCAATTCTCCCTTTTTTTAGCCCAAATTCCCATTTTTTGGACTCCAAGTCTCCCTTTTTTAGTCCAAATTCCCCTTTGTGAGCGCAAACCTTCCCTTTTTGAACCCAAATTCCCCCTTTTTAGGCCAAATTCTCCCTTTTGCACACCAATTCTCCTTTTTTGGGTCCAAACCTCCCCTGAGTACCCAAATTCCCCTTTTTTGGGCACAAAATTTCCCTTTTTTGGACCAAAATTCCCCTTTTTGGGTCCAAACTTCCCATCCCCAATCTCCCTCAGGACACCCAAACTCCCTCGTACCGATCCCAAACCGCACCCCGTGCACCAAAACACCGCGGATCCCCTCAGATCCTTCCCCAGATCCCCTCCGAACGTTCCCAAATCGCCCCAAAATCACCCCAAAATCGCCCCGTACCCGCAGGGTGTAAACGCGCTCCCCGCGCTCGTTCTGGTAACACTGCAGGAACATGGCGGCGCCGACGGGAAACGAGGCCGGAAGTAGCCTCAGGCTAAAAGGGAAAGGGGGCGGGGTTTGTACAGGAAGTTGGCGAGGAGGATTATGGGAAATGTAGTCTCGGAAGGGAGCGGGGACTACAGCTCAACCCAGGGCATCCAATGGGAGCCGAGAGGGGAAATCTGGGGGACAAAGGGAAATTTTGGGGAAAAATAGTAATAATTATACAAATAATGAGCCATAATTATACAAATAGCAATAATTATCAAATTAGAAATAATTATAAAAATGGCAATAATTATAGAAATAGTAATAATTATAAAATAGTAATAATTATTAAATAGCAATAATTATAAAATATCAATAATTATTAAATAGCAATTATTATCAAATAAAAAGCAATAATTTTTAAAATAGTAATAATTATAAATTAGCAATAATTTTAGAATATTAATAATCATAAATAGCAATAATTAAAATACTAATAATTATAAATAGCAATAATTAAAATATATTAATAATTATAAAAAGCAATAATTAAACATATTAATAATTATAAAAAGCAATAATTAAACATATTAATAATTACAATTTAGCAATAATTTTTAGAATATTAATAATAATAAATAGCAACAATTAAAAATATTAATAATGATAGAGATCAATAATTTAAAATATTAATAATTATAAATTAGCAATAATTTTTAAATATTAATATTATTAACTAGCAATAATTAAATGTTTTTATCATTTTTCCTTTTCTCTGTTTCATCATTTTCTGCTTTCATCCTGTGGGTTGAGGACAAAAAATGGAATTTGGGTCAAAAAGGGGAATTTGGGACAAAAAAATGGGAATTTGGGCCAAAAAAAGAGGGAATTTGGGACACAAAAAAAAAGGAATTTGGGTCCAAAAATGGGAATTTGGGGGCTCAGGTGGGAAGATTGGACCCAAAAAGGAGAATTTGGGACTCAAAAAGGAGAATTTGGGTCAAAGAAGGGAAAGTTTTAGCTCAAAAATGGAGAAATTGGGACAAAAAAATGGGAATTTAGGTCAAGGAAGGGAAATTTTTGCCCAATAATGGGAATTTGGGCACTCAGGTGGGAATATTGGACCCAAACCCAGGAATTTGGGGACAAAAAGGGAGAATTTGGGCACTCAGGTGGAAGTTTGGCCCCAAAAAGTGGAATTTGTGTCCAAAAAGTGGAATTTGTGTCCAAAAAAGGGAGATTTGTGCCAAAAAGGGGGATTTGGGACCAAAAAGGAGAATTTTGGTGCAGAAATGGGAAGTTTGGGCTCAAAAAGGGAGAATTTCGGACCAAAAAAGAGAAATTTGTGTCAAGGAAGGGAAAGTTTGGGCTGAAAAAGGGGAATTTGGGTCCAAAAAAGGGAATTTGGGTGCTCAGATGGGAAGATTGGAACCAAAAAGGAGAATTTGGGACTAAAAAAGGAGAATTTGGACAAAAAAAGGGGAATTTGGGTCCAAAAAGGGAGAATTGGGACCCAAAAAAGGGGAATTTGGACGCTCAGGTTGGAAGTTTGGACCCAAAAATGCGGAATTTGGGCCCAGGAAAAAAAGACTTCGGACCAAAAAATGGAAATTTGTTCCCACAAAAGGAGAATTTGGGAGAAAAAAATGGTAATTTGGGCACTCAGGTGGGAAGTTTGGACCCAGACCTGGGAATTTGGGTGCAAAAATGGAGAATTGGGGCCCAAAAAATGGGAATTTGGGTGCTCAGATGGGAAGACTGGACCTGGAAATGGAAATTTGGGCCCAGAAAAAAAAAGAATTTAGACCAAAAATTGGAATATTGTGCCTAAAAAGGGGAATTTGGGTCCAAAAAGGAGAATTTGGGCCTAAAAAATGGGAATTTGGGTGCTCAGATGGGAAGATTGGACCCAAAAAGGAGAATTTGGGAGTGAAAAAGGAGAATCTGGGTCAAGGAAGGGAAAGTTTGGGCTCAAAAAGGGGAATTTAAGGCAAGAAAGGAGAATTTGGGAACAAAAAAGCGAAATTTGGGTGCTCAAGTGGGAAGATTGGGTCCAAAAAGGAGAATTTGGGAGTAAAAAAGGGGAATTTTTGCCCAAAAAATGGGAATTTGGTTCCAAAAAGGGAAGGTTTGGGCCCAATAAACAGAAAATTTAGTCCAAAAAGGAGAATTTGGGCCGAAAGTGGGGTTTGAGCACTAAAAGGGAAGTTTGGACCTAAAAATGAGAATTTAGATGAAGAAAAAAAGGGAGTGTGACCCTAAAAGGTCAAAGCAGGGAGGCAGGGGGGAAATTTTGGGGGAAAAATGAGATTTTGGTTCAAAAAAAGGAATTTGGGCTGAAAAATGGGAGAATTTTGGGCAAAAAAATGGGAATTTGGGGCCAAAAAAATGGGATTTGAGCACCAAAAATTCCCCAAAAAGGGAATTTGGGGCCTAAGAGGGGAATTTGAGCTCAAAAAAAAAAAGGAATTTGGGCAGCCAGTGGAGGTTTGGAAGCAAAAAGGGGAATTTGGGCACAAAAAAAGGAGAATTTGGGTCCAGAAATTGAAAATTTGGGCACAAAAAAGTGAAATTTGGGCACTCAGGTGGGAAAGTTTGGCCCCAAAAAGTGGATTTTGGGTCCAAAAATTGGAATTTGGGCCCAGGAAAAAGAATTTGGACCAAAAAATGGGAATTTGGACCAAAAAAATGGAAAGTTTGGTTTAAAAAAGGGAGAATTTGGGCCCGAAGGTGGGAAATTTGTGCCCAAAAAAGGGAGAATTTGGGCACCTAGATGAGGTTTGGACCCAAAAAGGGGAATCATTTGGGTCCAAAAGGGGAGAATTTGGGACCAAAAAGGAGAATTTTGGTGCAGAAATGGGAAGTTTGGGCTCAAAAAGGGAGAATTTCAGTCCAAAAAGGGGAATTTGGGACCAAAAAAGGGAAATTTGGGTCAAGGAAGGGAAAGTTTGGGCTGAAAAAGGGGAATTTGGGTCCAAAAAGGGAGAATTTGGGTCCAAAAAATGGGAATTTGGGTGCTCAGATGGGAAGATTTGCTGCGGTGCGTTTTGAGGTGGGGGCACCCTGGGGAGGTCCCCGGAGGGCCCCCTAGGCTGTGAGCTGGCTGGCAGCAGCAGGCAAGCAAGGAGACTCCACACGGCTTCTGAGGGTGCTGAGCAGATGAAGGTTTATTTGGGGTCCCAACCCCGGGAACAGCATTTATATATATTTTTATATATTTATAATATTTATATAATTTATAATTTATTATATATTAAAATTATATACTAAAACTATACTAAAAATAGAAAGAAAAAGATCCTTCAGGAGCTCGAAAGGACAAGAGTGGATTGATAACAAAAACTCGTGACTCTCAGAAAATCTGACACAGCCGGATCTATTAATTAGCCAATTAATTATTATTAATTATTTATTATTAACCAACTCACGCTGACCAATCACAGCTTCACCCGTTGGTAATCAATGCCCACACCCAGCAGGGAATTAATTGTTTACATTTCTTTTCTCAGCCTCCTCAGCTAGGAGAAAAATCCCAGCAAAGGATTTTAATGAAAATATCACGGTGGTGAAGAACTTTGTTGTGTGCTGGAAAATGAGATTATGAATGTAAAATAAAGCTTTATTATTATTGATTATTGATTATTGATTATAATGTAAAAGAAAGCCAATATTTTACCAATATTACAATTACCTTGGCTTGTCTGCTCCCTGCTGCTTGTTATGAATAATTCGTGCTGGAAAAGTGAAATTATTAATGTAAAATAAAGCTTTATTATTATTTACATTACACACATTTTAAATATTATTATTTAAATATTTTTATTTACATTATTTATGTAATATGTAAATATATACATATTTATTTATATTGATATTATATATAAAATAATATACGTACATATTATTTTATGTATATTAAAATTATATTCACATATTTTATGCATATACACATATTTTATGTATATTTATATTATATATGAAATAATATACATACATATTATTTTATGTATATTAAAATTATATTCACATATTTTATGCATATACACATATTTTATGTATATTTATATTATATATAAATATACATAAAAGATCATGTATATTATGTATTATGTAATATGTAAATATTTTTATTTACATTATTTACATTATGTATCTTTTACATTATCTATTATAATTTTTATAATAATTTATTATCATTTCTATAATTTATGAAATTATAAATAAATAAATAAATTAGAAAACATATCATTTATAATTGTTATAATTTTTATAATTTATAAAATTATAAATAAATAAATAAACATATAATTCATAGTTATTATAATTTTTATAATTTTAATATTTTATTATAATATTTATAAATTATCTCCCTGTAAGCCTATAGGTCACTTTCCCGTGACCTTGATGAGCCTACCTGAGCTATCCTGGCCACGGCGGCTGGATCTGCCGTGGTAGATGCACATCCATTCCCAGACAAATCCTGGTCACGGCAATAGATGCACATCCATTCCTGGACGAATCCTGGCCACGGCGACAGATGCACATCCATTCCCGGACGAATCCTGGCCACGGCAGCCGGAAACTGCTGCGATAGATGCACATCCATTCCCGGATGTATCCTGGCCACAGCGGCTGGAAACTGCCACGTAGACGCACATCCATTCCTGGACAAATCCTGGCCACGGCGATAGATGCACATCCATTCCCGGACGAATCCTGGCCATGGCGGCTGGAACCTGCCACGACAGATGCACATCCATTCCCGGATGAATCCTGGCCATGGCGGCCGGAAACTGCCGCGATAGATGTGCATCCATTCCCGGGATGAATCCTGGCCACAGCGGTCAGAAACTGCCGCGAGAGATGCACATCCATTCCCGGAGGAATCCTGGCCATGGCGGCTGGAAACTGCCGCAATAGATGCACATCCATTCCCGGAGGAATCCTGGCCACGGCGGCCGGAACCTGCCGTGATAGATGCACATCCATTCCCGGATGAGGCTTTGTCCAGAGAACGGACATTGCATGGATATGAAGAACTCCAGGAGGGGAAAAGGAACTCCGCCGCGGGCAAGAAAAAGAGTATAAAAATCAAACTTTGCCAGGCCTCAGTGGTGAACAGGGGATTTGGTGCCGGATCTGAGCTCACCCACTCCGATCCCGGGGTCGGCGCTGCTCTTTGATTGTTGGCGGTCGGGACTGTACATCAGTCGCACATAAATTTTATTTTTTTATTTAATTGGTTGGATCAATTTTTACCTATAACACACTGAACCAAATAGCGGCACCTGTGGTGTTTGTCGGGGTTCGCTGTTATTTGTCTCTGCCCCGACACAGGAAAAGTGGTTCTGGGTGTCTGCGGTTTCAAAGGATGAGTCTGGACTCTCAGGTTTTCGGTCTTCAATCTTGTTTATTAATTCTTATCTACAATATTTTCTCTCTACCCAGCCGAGGTCTGTTCAGCAGGACAGCCAAGTGCACTCACCCCCGCCCACTGGGCGGTTGTGTCCTTTATAGTGAAAATTACGTGTATCATATTTACCTTTAATTCCCAATACTTTTCACCCTTATAGACAAGTGTACCTTCACCATGAACCAATCCAAAAGTGCCAAGATCATCACACAAAATGGAAGACATGAAGAAGGAAGAAGAACCCAGGACTACGTCCTGAATCCTTCACCTTGTCTTCATGACCCCCCTGCACCTAATTTTCTAAAATCTATATTTCATCCAGTAAATACGCTATTCACACCCAAGAAGCTCTCATTTCCCCACACACAGATTTTTCCTCTTTAGATGGATCAAAGTCAAGACACCAGACACTTTTGGCAACATTCCAGAGTTTTTGAGCCCCCACAAGGGCTCCCCCGGTGTCTCTGAACATCCACAGTGATGTGTTGAGTTCCCACACAAATGTGCCATCATCACACAAAATGGAAGACATGAAGAAGGAAGAAGAACCCAGGACCACGTCCTGAATCCTCCATCTTGTCTTCAGGACCCCCCTGTACCTAATTTTCTAAAATCTATATTTCATCCCGTAAATACACTATTCACACCCAAGAAGCTCTCATTTCCCCACACACAGATTTTTCCTCTTTAGATGGATCAAAGTCAAGACACCAGACACTTTTGCCAACATTCCAAGGTCTCCGAGCCCCCCAAGGGTTCTCTCGGTGTCTCTGAACATCCAGAGTGATGTGTTGAGTTCCCACAGTGTTTTCTCCCCAGAGATGCTGTTCAGTGCCTGTGGTTGCAGTTGGGCATGTGGGGACAATTCCAGGCACATCCCGAGCTCTGATGCTTTGAGGGGGTCACTCCTCAGGCCTTCCTGAGCTGGAGAAACCTTTGAGGTGAGGTGAAGAAAGGAGCAGGTCCTGATGGAGAGTTTTTAATCCAGAGTTTTTATTTTGGTGGCACGGCTTCTGAATCTTGCAACAACTCCAACAGAACTCCCGACTGCGCGGGAGTCGGGAGGGGAGGGGAAGGAACCCAGGGAGCACCAACCAGGTATGAGGGGAGGGGGTCTCAGGTGAGAGGGACACCTGGGTGGGCCAATGGCCCCCCCGGGGATGGAGAGCATCCTTTGAACCTGCCAATCACTCAACGCTCCCCTTGCAATTTCTGGGTTGATACACAGTGCCCAGCAGGGGTCAAGGGTGGACAAAGGAAAGGTGATTGACACCCCACCTGGGGAAGGAAATTGCAGGGAGAAACCAGGGAAACTGAGGCAAGCCATGACATCACAGGGCAACAAGAGTGATTTTCATCCTTCTGTGGAAGTGAGTATTTTCCAGTTGCCGGGGTTCTGCTACTGGTCCTTTTATTCTGCCAGCCCGAGTCCATCCTCGTTCCGCGCTTCGTACGGCTGATCCAGGGGTCAGCAACACCTGGAAGTGACCTTCCCTTTGGGGGTTAAAGGTCGGTATTTCCGTGATTTCACCATTACCCAATTCCCAGGGTTGACGTTATGAATTTGGAAATCGAGGGTAGCTGTTGTAACCCAGGACACCCCTCTGGGTGCCCTGGATGGCTCGAGCACCTGGCAGGAAGCCAAAGACACTTGGGATTTCCATCCTAACCCATGGAGCAAATTACCAACCTTGTATGAAGAATCATAAGTCACAGAGGTTTAAGTAGCAGAATAGCAGTTGTCACAGGGCGAAAAGTAGAATTTTGGGATTTTTAGAAGGGGGTTTGGAGTCCCAAGATGGAGGGATTTGGGCATTCCCTGTCCTTTTTCTCTCTCCTATGGTCTGGGTGATGCTGGCACATTTGGATTGGGCTAAAGTAGAAGTAGACAGTCTAACATAGGCGATAGGTATTGGAAAATAATTGTAAATAAAGTTCACATAGTTTTTAGTATAAAAAGACAACACCAGCCCAGGGGTGGGGAGTGTGGCCTTGACTAGACCTGCAGATCAGATCTCTGCGGGTCAGAGAAAAAATATTTTAGATAATCGACAATAAAGAACCTTGTGAACCAGAGCTGAAGAATCGGGACTCTTTATTGGGCCAGTGGGCTGGGAAAAAGAGACTCTCGGGTCATCCCAAAAGCAGAAAACCCGAGAGGCAGCAGTCTGAGGGGTCCTTCCCTTTTCCCCAGAGTTCCTCTGGAGTTTGTGTTGCAGACAGGACGTATTTTTGACACTGTCCTCCCCTTCCTCATGCTATTGGGAAAAGTCAAAAAGAGTAGGCCAAACATCATTTCACAAGGTGAAAATTTTAAATCTGATCCCAGCTGTGTTCTAATTCGTCACAAGGCGAAGGGCAGGCACTTGATCCGTGACATTTTGGTTTCAGTCATCACTTTAGTCACAGCTCTCTTGGGGCTAAAGTAGAAGTAGACAGTCTAACATAGGCGATAGGTATTGGAAAATAATTGTAAATAAAGTTCACATAGTTTTTAGTATAAAAAGACAACACCAGCCCAGGGGTGGGGAGTGTGGCCTTGACTAGACCTGCAGATCAGATCTCTGCGGGTCAGAGAAAAAATATTTTAGATAATCGACAATAAAGAACCTTGTGAACCAGAGCTGAAGAATCGGGACTCTTTATTGGGCCAGTGGGCTGGGAAAAAGAGACTCTCGGGTCATCCCAAAAGCAGAAAACCCGAGAGGCAGCAGTCTGAGGGGTCCTTCCCTTTTCCCCAGAGTTCCTCTGGAGTTTGTGTTGCAGACAGGACGTATTTTTGACACTGTCCTCCCCTTCCTCATGCTATTGGGAAAAGTCAAAAAGAGTAGGCCAAACATCATTTCACAAGGTGAAAATTTTAAATCTGATCCCAGCTGTGTTCTAATTCGTCACAAGGCGAAGGGCAGGCACTTGATCCGTGACATTTTGGTTTCAGTCATCACTTTAGTCACAGCTCTCTTGAGAGTTTGATCCATCCTTTCAACCCGCCCCAAACTCTGTGGACGCCATGGAGTGTGTAATTCCCACTTTAAGCCTAAAGCTTGCACCATTTGCTGCAGTATTTTTGAGGTGAAATGTGTTCCCCTGTCTGAGTCAGTGTGATTTACTTTTCCACATCTGGGAATGATTCCTTCTGGGAGAGTTTTGAATTCCACACTGGCGGTGGCTTTAACTACTGGCACCGCCTCTACCCAACAGGTTAAGTGGTTACAATTGACAGTAAAAGATTTTAAAATCATAGAAAATTCGGGGAGTTAGAAAGAAAGCTAGGCTTAGTAGGCCCTGGGAAAATATTAAAAGTAGGCCCTGGGAAAATGTTAAAAGCAGGCCCTGGGAAACGTTAGGCCTTGTGTTTGCCAGATCATGTGAAATTGCACCTGCGTAACCAGTGTATGATAAATTATATAATTGTTAGATGTGATGATTGTTTAGTAGTTAAATTTAATTATTGTTTAACCGTAAGAAGAATCATGAGAAAACTATGTTCAAGGGTTTGAGGGGGGATCACGAGAAAGCTGTGCTTGGATGAAATCAATGCGTACAACAGAACAATGTAAGTTTAATAGTTAATATGCAAGTTACATAACGATAGAATATAAAATGTTCATCCCGAACCCACAGCGGAGTCAGATTTGGGTCTGTACCCCTGACACCCAGAGCTCTTCAATAAAAGCACCTGTATATAATAATTCTGTGATTATGTTTTCCTGAACACTGACACAATCACCCACAAAAATTTTCCCTTTTGCACCTGGGGGAGTTCAGTGAAATCTACCTGGATGCTTTGAAAAGATTGTAAGGCTAGTTCTCGCCTCCTTGGCGGGCTTTCCTGATGACTTGTGTGTTTACCTTCTGGCACATCGCACATTTTTCAGTTATTTTTTGGCTATTCCACAAATTCCTGTGCAGGCCCAGTTTCTCACTCAGCGCTTGGGTACCCAGTGAGTTTTACCACGGGTAAAAATGCTTTCTAATATTTTCCTGGCCAACGGTTTGTTTAAAAGCCGCTTCCTGTCAGATAACGCCTACTTTTCTTTATAGGCTTTTTTTTGCTCCTGTTTCCAGGAATTTATTTTCCTCCGTTTCGCTGAATACTGGTATATCCTGAATTTCTCTAGTAGGGGTCAGTGCCATCATCATTTATCTGTAATTAGCACCAGATCATCTTTGTCTATTAAAATTGCTTCATGTTTCAGCACTCGAGAATCAGTGAGACACTTCTTAGCTGTCTGGTTCAGAATTCCAATATTTTAATATTTCTAATATTTATTTTGCTAACATGCTGCATGGGGGGGGGGGGGGGGGGGGGGGGGGGTGGGAATAGTTAATGGAAAAGTGAATTTTCTGTTTTCTTCTATTAGTAAGGCAGTGGAGGCCACCCCCTGCTAACAGGGACTATAAATTTTGACAGATAAGCCACCGGTTTCTTGGGCTAGGACTCCGTGGGCTGCCCTATTTTCCACATCTACAAATAGGCAAAAAGACTTACCTAGTAAAGCAGGGACTCTAATTAACTTCTCTTTTAAACTTTCAAATCTCTGCTCATCTTCTTTCTCCCATGTAATTTCCTCTTTTACTAATTTTTCACACAGGAATTCAACAGCTTGAGTGTACCCATCAATCCATATCCTACAATATCCCAATAAGCCCAAAAGTTTTATGATTTTCTTTTTAGTTTTTGGCTGGGGGAGTGAGGTTATTCCTGTGATCCTTTCAGGATTAAATCATCAACTCCCCAGGCTTCCTATATGCCCCAAGTATTTTACTTCATTTTCCACAAATTGACGTTTTTCTTTCGATACTCAAAGCCCTTGGTTTCCCCCAAAAAATTCAGTAATGACATGGTGAATTCTCAGACTTTTTCCTCATCCTTCCCTGAGAGAAGCAAATCATTGACATATTGGGTAAGTTTTGCCTCTTGTACTTTGGGGAAACGTTACTTCTTCTAAGCTTGTCCAAATAGGTCAGGGGATCCAGTAAATCCTTGGAGTAATTTGGTCCATCTGAATTTTTGTTTTTTTCCTGTATCTTCCCATTTTAAAAGCAAATATATCTCTGCTTTCTCCTGCTAGGGGACAGGCCCAGAAGGTATCTGTGAGGTTTATCCCACCGAACCACCGATGCCATGGGGGAATTTTACTCAGTATTTTTCAGGGATTGGGCACCTCTGGACACTGATCGATAATTTGTTTATTTATTTCTCTCAGGTCTTGGACAAACCTGCATGTCCCATTTGATGTTTTTTACTGCTAAGATGGGGCTATTGTGGGGAGACACGCACGGTTCTAAAGTTCCATCTTTAATCAATTCTTGAATTACTGTTTGCAACCCTCTTCTCCCTTCTAAAGAGAGTGGGTATCGCTGTAATCAAATCGGGCAATGTAAGAGCCTGAGATAGAGATGCGGGACTCCAGGTGGCTCTTCCAAATGCAGTTTATTACATCCAAGGTGTTACAGCAGTCCAGGGTCGTGGGCGACAGAGCCTGTGCCTACAGCTGTCAGCTGCATCTGCAGGCAGGCCTGGAGACCCCGAGTTTAGGTTACAAATGCATTATATACTTTTCTTTACTGAGCATCTTAATACAATAGAACCAATCTATACCTTAGCTTTTATCTATAGCCTATCACAACTACTATAATTACCATATTCATGTTACTATTCTCCAATCACTAAAAGTTAGTACATTACAGTTTAAGCTAGAAGTTGTTTTTCAGTTTTCTTGAAGTGGAAAATTCTGAGACCTTTTTTCTACTTGCAACATTTGCTGACTTGTTTGCCTGTGCTATCTTTCTGCTCGGTAAAAGCATCTTCTTGTTTGAGGTGGGTTTATCCTTTGCTCTAAGTCATAAAAAACCCCCTTCTAACTAACATACCCTTTGCCTCCTTGGTTATCCAGTGAGACTGGCTCAGCAATTCTTTTCTTCTATATCAAAATTTACTTCCATCTCTATTCCTTCCTCAGCTTCTACATTCAAAAATCTTTCTGTCAAGCATACATATTTGTGAGACTTTCTTGTCAAACTTTCATCCTTCCCAACAGGGCAATCTGTAGCAGTTATTTTGATTATTTTAAAGGTTATGTTTAATTTCCCCCTATTTCCTGGCTTGGCCCAATCTGCTTCCTCAATTTGTTTTTTGTCTTCTTCCTTTAATTGGAGGAGTTTGACTCCCATTTTCTCTCCCTCTGGAAGCACCTTGATACCTAACTGCACTTGCAAATCCCTTCCCAGCAAATTACATCCTGCCCCTGGTATTTATAAAACACCCCCCATTCCTTTTTTTTTTTTTTTTTTTTCTCCCTCAACTATTAAATTTTTTAAAATTGGTGCTTTAAATCCTTCTCCTTTTGACCCTGCTACTTGAATAGTTTTTTGGCTTTTTTCACATCCTTTTGAAATTTTACAGACACGTTCCCTCAGACCCTGTATCTACTAGAAATTCAAATTCCTCCTCATGGGAGCCTACTTTTAAAGGAATCAAGGGCTCCTGCTGAAATTTTGACCCCAGGAGTCAGAGCCCCTGACCACCCCTATTCATCCATTTCTTGAACCTCCTTAAAGGCTTTCCAGTCTTTTTCCCCCTGTGGGCAGTTCAGCCTTAAATGTCCAATTTCTTTGCAATAATTGGGCCCTGGTTGTTAAATTCCTTTTCTCTCTGATTCCAGGGAGCTCTGTTTTCCTTGTCCTCCCCCTGGCCCCATGCTCTTGGCCTGGCTGGGGCCTCGTTTCCTTGTAGGAACGGGTTCTTGCACGGCAGTTTGCATTAATAATACTAATATTAATATTAATATTAATATTAATAGCAGCCACCATTATTTTAGCTTTCGCCTTTGCTTTTTCTTAATCTCCCTGTACATATACCTTCTGGGCTTCTTTCAACAGGTCATGCAATCCTTTGTCTTGCCACTCATCCAATCTTTCTGACCTTTTTCTTACATCTGGCCAAGCGTGAGTGACAAAGGTCACCTTTGGCAGAGCTTTTCCAGCCTCTCTATCAGGGTCCATTCCCGAGTAGTGTCTCATATTTATTTTTAACCTCAGCCATTCAGTTTGAGTCTCCTTGTGTTGTTCAGCAAATGACTTACAGGACTCCGATTTCAGGGAACAACCTCCCTGATTCCTCTGATAGTTAATGTTTTAAACTCTCCCATGTTTTGCTTTCCCCTGGGGTTATTGTGGTCCCAAATCGGGTGCTCTAATGGCATTTTCTCCTCCCCAGGGTGTCCCTTTGCACGTTCCCTCTCCCATATCTGCATCCCCGCTGCTCGGATCATTTGTCTTTCTTGGTGTGTGAACAAAAGCTTTATTGTAAATTGCATTTCACCCCAAGTATAAACACTGGGTCCCAAAATTTGGTCTAGCTGTTCTGCTAATCCAATAGGATCTTCTAGTAGACATTTAAATTATTTTTTAAAGGCCCTCACTTCAGAGGAGTTAAGTAGGGCGGTTACAAACCTAACTCCCCCTTGTGCCCCTGCCTGGAGGGCACGTGTTGATACTTCCTGGTCCTCTCAATTTTTTGGTCTCTCAATTTTTTGATTCCTCTGGTTGGACCGCTCTTCCCCTGGTATTCCAGCTGGCTCCATCAGGGTGTGGAGGGGGTACATTGGCTGCTGGCGGATATGGAGGAGGCACATAATCTAAGGGGCCCCAGTTTTTTGCTTCTTTTAATTCAAAGGAATTCTCTTCCCCCAGAAAGGCTTTCCCCCAGTAAGCGGCAGAATCCTTCTCTTCCTGAACGCTTTTTTAGCGTTCACATAAATATTCAAAGCTTGGCACATCCCCCTCTCCAAGGAACCACGTCTAGATCTTATCTCCTCTTCAGCCCATTCTATCATACAATGATGTATCATTTTAATCTTATTTTTATTCTTTGTGTCAGGTTTATGTTCCCACTGTGCCAATTTTATCCCAAGGGGGCTATCAGAAGGTATCTTTATTGGTGATTCCTTGCTTCCCTTTCTCCTGGGGGCTTTCTCCTTGCTTGCCTTGTGTCCCATCTTTTAGTTTATCCCAACACCTCCGGTGTACCCCTTTTTGTCTGTTTTCTTCCTTAGCTTCCACGCAAATCTAACTTTACACTTCTCACATGTATTTTCCCAGTCCTCCTTAGACACAACCCAAATTCTGGGAACCAAATACTGTCTCCCACAGGATTTTAATTATTTCTGCCTGGTGTGATTCAATCAATGCCTTCCACCAAGCTTTTCCTGTTCTTGGGCTGCCTATTTCCCTGTGTATTACAGAAATTAAGAAATTAAATGCCTGATTTCTGGTCCCTAATTCTGCTCTTTTACACTCCTGGCACAAGATACTCTGCAACATCACCTCTTATGAGATTTTACACTCACACATGACCCAAGGTTCACACCCAGCTCCACAACTCAAGCACAAAATTTCACTCCTACAAACAACACAAAATCTTGATTACAAAATGACAAAACGCTTCCTTTTTCTTTGGCTGTTCCGGTCACCTGAGAAACAGAACCGTGGATCCAAGCTCCTTGCTTGCTGCGTACCAGTGGTACGTTGCAGTGGTTTTGGTTTGGCAATTTGAGATTTCCTGGCTAACTCACCAATTAACGTGGTGAGTTTCAGTGCTGGCCAGCACCCGCTGGAATATTCTCATTTTCCTGCTGTGAGAGGATTAGGAGGAAGGCAAAGCAGGGTTCAAAACTTAAAAAGGATATAAAGAAAGCTTTTTAACAGTAACTAACAGAAAGCATAACAAGAATCAGAATAAAACTTTTAGAACACTTCTCCTCGCCCCACAGCCTCTTATTTCCCCCTCACAAGGCACAGAAAGAAGTCAGTTTATCACCTCTAGAATAGTCTTTCTTCAGTTCACTTAGGAAGAGGAGTCCCTCCTGTCATTTTATGGAGACTTCTCCACAGATCTCTCTCGTGACTTTTAATTTCCACAAACAGCAGCCAGGAATCTCCAATCCCGAATTCCCTCCCATCTATTCGCAGCCTTCCCACAGCTGTGTTTGTGGATGCACTGGCTTAGGGTAAATTTGGGAGACAACTCCCAAAGGGGCTCCTCTAGAAAAGCAGATTCAATTGGCCCCTCCCCGCAACCGATACAGGAGAAAAAGTGGAAAGAAACCTGTTTATTAAACAATAGAACCCAAACAATATTAAACAATAAAACCTCTTGCTGCTCCAAAAAGAGATTATAAACTCAGAACAGTCCCCTCCCCGGGTTGTAGCTCGGCTCACTCAGTCTCTGATCAGTCCCTCCTGGAAATGCTGCAGCCCAGGCCTGGCCAAGGGGCCACAGGTGGAGCTGCCGGTGCTCTGCTGGGTGTTCACTCCAGAGCAGGCTTGAACAGGTCCAAGAAAAAGAGAAAAACCCAGTCCAGGGAACTTCTTTGCCTCAGCTAGCTCAAACTAACTAAAAGCAGAGGGGAGCTCTGTCCTGCTGTCTGTCAATCCGCAGACAACACAGTCTAGGGGAAGAATGTGGAGGAGTGAGTGCAGTGTCTGAAAGCAGTCTGCAGCTTCTTCCCTCCCCTCTTCACTCTCTGGAACAAGTCTAAAGGTGTAAAACTTATTACTCAGTATAAACAGAACAAGACGATTGGGGATAAAAGCATCATATAGTCAACCCAGGACAACTGGCCACCCATAACAGCCATTTTCCTCATCAGTTCTCCCATGAGTCGCTCAGAGGAAGCTGCATCCAAAATTCCAAGAGTTCCTCCAGAAAGAACCACAACCTCCTCAGAGGAGGGAACCATGCTGTTGTCAAAGGCACTTGGGGTCAGAGAACAGTGCCCTGAACTCACTGTGCCAAAATAATGTCACAATCCGGTTAAGAAAATTGTTAGAGAGATGCCTCTGCCCCAATTAAGGTGCTAACAAGACCAAATCCAAAGTGGAGTTTATTGAACAGTAAATGAGAGATAGAGAGGGAGATTGAAAAAGTGAGAAAAAGGCAGGAGAGAAAGGGAGTGACAGGGACAGTGACCTCCCCTAGGGCAGGGCAAGTGTGACATTGTCCCCTGTGTGTGTGACCTTCTCGAGGTGGGGGTTTCACACCTGAGCCAGTTTGGGTAAGGGGGGTGGTGTTCACCACCCCCAGCAAGGATCACCCCACTGTTTCAGGTTTCAGCGTAAGATGTAACCAAAAGCATGTTTTCCATCACCATCTTCATAAACTGTTATAAACATTACCCCACTGTTTCAGGTTTCAGTGTAAGATGTAACCAAAAGCATGTTTTCAGTCCCCATCTTCACAAACTGTTATAAACAGGCGGGGCAGTGTTCTTTATCTCTTCCATGACTCAGCCCTGATAACGCCCTCCAGGGGCTCTCTTCTCTTCATGGGCCATTGAGTGTCACTGCAGGACTGATAAAATTACATCATCCCATTGTGGGATGCTCCGCCCAGGGGGAGGAGCCAAGCATTCCTGCCTGGATATAAGCTGAGGCTTTCAGCATCAGGAGCACCTTGCCTACTGGATTCCCAGAGGACAAGAGCTCCATAAGCACCACTGGACCTTCAGAGGAAGACCAGACCCTTCTACAGGATCACTGCTTTGACATAATCACGTTCATCACTGCAACAGGACTGCAGTCAGCATTTAATGGGACTGCTACCAGCACCCTGAGCAACAAGGTGCCAGGTTATATCCTGACTCTGTCAGTTTAAGGCAGTGTTTCTGTATCATTGCCTTGATATTAATTTTCTTATTGAATTGTAATTCAGGCTTAGAATCTCCTCCTGGTTTGCCTTCAAACCAGTACAAAACTCAATGCACTCATCCCTTGTTTTCTTCCCAAAACAGAATTTCCCATCCCAAAATCTTTCCCAGATGGAGGAGAAGGCTGTGAGGAAGACGAAGATGCCCCATGACCACCAGGTAGCTGAGGAGGAAGTCAGTGCCCCTTTCCCCCTCTCTCCTGCTCCATCTCCCAGCCCAGCATGGCCCAAGGCTGCAGGACAACCACGCTGCCAATGCTGTCCTGCCATGGATGCACTGGGGGAATCTCCTTCTCCTTCCCAGTGGCACAGAGGCAAATCCCATCCTCTCCTTGTCCTTCCTCCCCAGAAAAGAAGTTGAGGATGGAGACCAGGGAGGACAAATCCCCACAGTGGAAACTCGTGGAAGAGGCCGTCTTGAGCGGCTCACCAGCACAGATATCCAAAGGGAGGAAAAGTCCCAGAGATCCTGCAGGAGAAGGGTCTGCAAACCCAGCCCAGGGTGCTCTGAGGAGGAAAGACCCACCCTGTGCCAGGATGGTGGAGAGAGCCGCAGCCGGGGATTGGAGCTGGTGGTCCATGAGCAGCTTCATGATGGGGAGAAGTCCTACAAGTGCGTGGGGTGTGGGAAGAGCTTCAGGCAGAGCAGCACCCTGATCCGCCACCAGATGATCCACACCGGGGAATGGCCCTACGAGTGTGGGAAGTGTGGGAAGGGCTTCAGCTACATCTCAGAACGCGTCATCCACCAACGCATCCACACTGGGGAGAGGCCCTACAAGTGTGGGGAATGTGGGAAGAGGTTTCGGATCAGCTCAGATCTCCTCCAGCACCAGCGGATTCACAATGAGGACTGGCCCTTCCCCTGCCCCAACTGCGAGAAGGGCTTCAACCACAACTCCCACCTTGTCACCCACCGGCACATCGACACTGGGGAAAGGCCCTACGAGTGCCCCACGTGTGGGAAGAGGTTTCAGACCATCTCCCATCCCCTCATGCATGAGCGGATTCACATGGATGAGAGGCCCTTCTGCTGCCCCGACTGTGGGAAGGGCTTCAACCGCAACTCCCACCCTGTCACCCACCGGCGCATCCACACTGGGGAGAGGCCCTACGAGTGTCCCCAATGTGGGAAGAGCTTCTCCAAGAGCTCTCACTTGACCAGACGCCAACGGAGGCACCGGTAAGGGAAGCTGTAGCCATGATATTATGAAAAATCCTTTGCTGGGATTTTCCCCCTTCTGAGAAGCTGAGGAGCCTCAGGAGAGAAATGTAAACAATAACTATTTGCTGCTGTGGAATGCAACAGGTGCATCTGTGATTGGTCCAAGTAGATTGTTTTCGACTGATGACCAATCACAGCCACCTGTGCCAAAGCTGTGAGCAGTCACAGGATTTTGTTATGCATTCTATTCTATTTCTTGTTCTTTTTAGCTTCTGATCTCTCTGTTCTCTCTGTTCTTTTAGTACAGTTTTAATGTAGCATTTTAGTATCATATTTAACATAATAAATCAGCCTTCTGAGAAACATAGAGTCAAGCCTTGTGTCTCCACACACAGAGAGTTCATCGCAACAGGAAGCCCTGCAAGTGCTCTGACTGCAGGAAAAGCTTCCTGCACTGCCCCAATTCCACGCCGCACGTGGAATTGGGAGGGAGGACCCACATTGGGCAGAGGCATGGTAACCCACATTCCCTGTAATCCATGTTGGGAAGACACTGTGTTGTAGTGTGTTTTGTGTGCTTTAGCAATGTTAAGTTGTAAATTGGTTTGTTCCATGTACCCCCTTGTCTGTAGCAGTTCTGCCCTGGTTCTCTCCTCCCTCACTCTCCCTGTCAGTCCAGTTTTCTCCTCCCCATTCCCCTTGGCAACCCATGTATCTCTTCCTTAGCCCCTCCCTGGTGCCCTGTCCATCACTCAGTGACCCATCCTTTTCCTCTAGAATCTTCCAGCCATGCCATCGAGTGATTGGTTCAGGGGCCAGGGCCCCTCTCCTAGTTTATCCCTATTGGTTATTCTGCTGTTTCAGTCACCCTCACCCCACTCCCACCTTGTCTCTGATTAGTTGAAGACCAGACTACACCTCTGTGTCCTCTCCTCCTTAAAAGTTGGTGTCAGGCCCCAGTTTGTGGTCTTCATCTGTCAATTCCCTTGGAGTTAATAAACCCGGATTGCACTACAGCTGGAGTCCGTCTCTTTATCTCCTGTTGGGTAGCAGCCCTTTCCTGGCTGATCCTCGTCCCTCAAGACAAAAGTCTTTAGGCGCCCTCCTGGCCGGAGCAAGGAACGGGAGAGTGCCCCAGTGCTGCTGGTGGTGCTGGCCACAGCTGGCAGGGACATCCCGAAGGGACAATCACTTTCTCCTTCGAGGCCAGCCGCCGCTGCAACACTGGGCTAGTTTTTCTTTTGGTTTAGCCCTAATTTTCTTCTGATTTGTCTTTATCACTTAAAAATACCTGAAATAGGACTAAAAAGGAAGTAATTGATCAAAGACATCTGAAGTCCCACCATTTAACAGGTATTTCAGATGGAATTCATGGTTTAAAGACATATGCTGGGGGATTTGTGGGTTCTCGGGGGATTTCAATAAGGGTTCTCCATATATTTGCACTCCAAAAGTCAAGATGGATTGGTCTGTCACCTCAAAACAACTCAATCCCACTGAAAACAACTCTGTCTTATCCCAAAAGAGCTCAATCCCACCTCAAACTGGCTTGTTCGCACCTCACAAAAACTCAGTCCCATGCCAGAATAACTCAGTTCCACAGCCTCCAGGGTGAGATGGGATCTGAAGGAGATTGGGAGAAGTGGGATCCAAATTTGAGGGTGTGGCATCAAGATTGTGTAGGGCTGGGTGGGTGGGATGTATTTTATAGTAAATAAAATATAGATAAATACAGTAAATAAATATATAGTAAATAAATACTTAGTAAATATAGTAAATAAATATATAGTAAATAAAACTTTCAGAATTGTTGATTTCTGCCCCATTCATTTTCCATCAGTTCCGGTTTGTTTTTCAGAGTGCCACCTTACCAGCTGATTGTGTTTGTGTCCTCCTTTCTCTCCTGCCTCTCTTTGCCTGCTCTGTTTCTCTCTCAGTGTCTCTCTTGATCCATGGCAGCTCCCAACAAAGACCCTGCCCTGATTCAATTCCCAATCCACCAGCTACAACAAGGGTGAAGTTACAAAGGCTGGCAGTGAAATGACACTGTAAGATTTTGCTCCACTTGGATTTTGGCTCTTCCATAAGAGTTTTGCCTTCGAGGGCAGGAGCATCATTTCCTGGCTGGGAACTGGAATTCCAGCCCCTGGCAGTGTGTGCCATGGGTCCCAGAGGGGCATTCCCGAGGCTCCCAGGGTCCTGCTCCTGCCGTGCCTCCCAAGGAGCTGTGCAGGGCCAGGGGACAAGGTCCAGCAGCTCTGTTGGTTCTGCAGTGCCAACATGGCGCCTGGTTCCATGAGTTTCCGTGCTGCCAGCAGCGGTTCCTTGGTTCCCATGGTGTCCTGCTGTGTCACCATGGATATTTGGTGTCATGAAGTTCTTCAGTGTCACAATGGCCTACTGTGAGAACTCAACACATCACTCTGGATGTCCAGAGTCGTTGAAAGAACCCTTGAGGGGCTCAGAAGCCTGAGAATGTTGCCAAAAGTGTCTAGTAGCTTGACTTTAATCCTTCCAGAAATGAGTCATCTATGTATGAAAAAATGAGAAACCTTAAAGTTTGAATGGTGTATTTACAAAGTGAAATATAGATTTTAGAATTTAAGTACAAGAGTCATAGAGACAAAATACAAAATTCAAGACGTAGTCCTAAATTCTTTTTTTTTTCTTCATGTCTTCCATTTTCTGTAATAATGTTAACATTTTTAGATTAGTGTATAGTGAAAATACACTTGTCAATAAAGATGAAAAGTATTGAGAATTAAAAGTAAATATGTTAAACGTAATTTTTACTATAAAAAACACAGCCACCCCGTAGGCGGGGGAGAATACACTTAACTACCTTGCTAAACAAACCTCAGCTGAACAGACAGAAAATACTGTAAATAAGAATTAATAAACAAAATCAAAAAACACAAACTCAAGAGGCCAGATTCGTCCTTTGAAGCACAACCTACCTAAAACCACCTTTCCCGTATCGAGACAGAGACAAATAACAACAAACCCCAATAGCCCACCTCACTCCATGAGCTCCCACATTGTCACAATGGCCTCCTTGGACGGGCAGTGTCACCATGGACTCCTTGGTTCCGTGACATTCCGGGGGTGTCTCCATGGTCTCCTTGGATCCACAGTGTCACAAAGGACCACTGGATCCATGTGGCCCTGCTGTGTCACCATGGGCCCTTGGTTCCATGGGACCCCAGGGTCACCATTGACTCCTTGCTTCCACGTCACCCCTTCAGTGCCAAAATGGCCCATTCGTTCCATGAGGAACACAAAAGTTTTGTAGAAACATTGAGCAAATCCTGCTTTACACACCTGGGAACATCTGTTTGCATTCAAAAGAGGGGTTAAAGGTGACCATGGCACCAGCAGCTTCCATCTGCAACACAGATCCAGGGAAAGGACAGGGACAGGGAATTCAGCTGAAAGACTCAGAGAATTCTGCTCCCAGAGATCATTTCTGGTCACACTGTCCCTTGTAGAAAGGTGACATCATTCCAGGCAGCCTGGACTGAGCATGTGGCTCCTGAGTGGGGTTTGTTGTTCAGGAAATCTGCTCAGGCTTTTCCACTCCTTCCTTACAAAGAGGAAAACTTCTCCAGGGCCTGCATGCAGGCAGAGCCCTGAGGAGAGCAGGTGGGACACGCTGCAATGGGCTGGGACATGGAGCTGCAGAGTGCAGGGGACAAGGTTCTGCTGCAGGGCACAGGGATGTCAGTCCCAGGTGGGCGATGTCAGACATGGTGAGGCTGGGGGTGAGGAGCAGCTTGTCCAAACAGGCTCAGCCCAAAAGGGGCTCATTCTTCTCCATGCCCAGACCTCCTAAGGAGACATTCAGCATCAAGATCACCTGGGAAATGCTTCTATCACCTCTTCTCTGAAATGAAAAAAAAAAAAACCTAAACCCACAAATGTGATAAAAAAACCCAAAAATTATGAGGTGCACTTTGAAATCTTCCTCCTTAACAGAACTCCAAAGTGTCTCCAATCACTGCAAAAGCCCTGGAGACTTGAAGACAATTGAAAGGAGACAAAGAGTTCCTGAGGGCTTTCTGTATTTTAATCAGCCCCACGGTGGATTTGGGGCTGGGTCCAGGAGCCTCAGGCACTGAGAGGAGGATGAAGAAGCTGCTCAAGGAGTCAGCAGCAAAAGTCCAAGTGCCTTGGAGCATGGCTGGGCCCCAGGGAGGGCAGGGAGTGCCAAAGGCTCCCCAGGGACTGGTGAGAGCAGATCCTTGAGGCCAGGAGTGCAGGGAGCCCAAGGCTCTGGGCAGGGAACTGCAATGCTGAGCAAGGCCTGGCTTGGCTGCAGGAAGCAGAAAGGCCAAGCCCTGAGCCCAGCCTGGGCCAGCAGGGCCTGTCCCTCACGGGTGGCTCGGGGCTCT
>NW_024501870.1:27627-40815 GCF_017590055.1 Onychostruthus taczanowskii
CCCCAGCTGTCATCACTGCCTGCAGTGTTCTGCTCTAACTGGAACCTGGGGACACTTTATCAGTCATGTCCTTCAGTGGGACCCATTAAAAGTTCAACAAAGTTCAGTGTATAAATTTAACTTTGAGTTCTTGAGAAGGTTTTTGAAGACTCTCTCAGGGACTGAGCCTGATGTAAACAACACCAACGTCCCAAGAAGGTCATTAAAGTCCTTGTGCTGTGTCTGTGCTGCTGAGCTTTAAAGGAACAGCTCTTCCCAGGACCAGCTCCTCTCCCAGCCCAGCAGGGCTGAGGGCTCTGCCTGCAGGCACTGAGGGGACAGGAGCCAGGCAGAGACAGGCTGAAAGCAATCAGGATTGGGAAGACATTTAGCTGAGACTACACTTGGGGAAAGATCTTCACAGGTCTCTACATGGTGAGTCTGTGGATGCAGGGAAATGTCTCCTGTGCTCCTGGAGGGATCTCCTGAAGCTGGCACACCCCACAGCCTGGGGGATGTGCCAGGAGCACTCTTCTAGTTTCTCTGGGGCAGAGGAGCAGAAGGAGGAGGAGGAGGATGTGCTGCAAAGCGGGGCTGCCCTGGGCACCCTCAGAGGGACAGGTCCATGGACGTCGCAGGGAAGAAGTTGGAGGTGGAAGGAGCGACCCCCATCAGGGCAGATTCCTCCTGCTGTGGAGATGGTGCTGCATGGCCAGGGCTGCTCTCAGCTTTCTCCTAAAGGCAAGGGAAAGGGGCTGTCAGCTTTGGCTGTGTCACTGAGACTCCTGCACTGTCAGCCTGGCCATCAGCAGATGTGCCTCAGGTCTCCCTCAGAAAGTGCCTCCTCAGCCTCCTCTCCCTACAGACAGCAGCAGCAGCACCTTGGCTTGCAGCATCTCTGTTTGTCTGCCCTGCCCTTAAGGCCCTGCTGCCAGGGAGATGCCCCTGGGCAGTGCCCTGTGCTGGGAGGGGTCTGCAGGGCAGAGCTGAGCCCCCAGGGCTGGGCTGGGCTCTGGCAGCACTGGCAGGGACAAGACTTGGATAGAGAGCAACAGCTCCCAACAGGCACAACTGCAGGCAGCAGACCGACAGTCCAAGCCTTGGTTTCCCTTCCTGTTCAGGTGCACAGGGAAAGATAGAAGAGTTTAGAGAAATTGACTTTGAATCTAGAGACTTCAAAAAGTCCATTTTATTTGCAAGCATGTTTGAAGTGCAATCACCCTGAAATATAGGGAGATGTAATAAGCAAAGGGCACCTGTGTGGGACCAGCAGGTCTGACTGCACTGGGGCACAGGGAACTCTCTTTGCCTTCTGGGCTCCCCAGTGTTCTGACTGACAGAAATGCTGAGGATGAGGCAGTAACTCATCAACAGCAGAAACCCAAATTCAAAATAGTTGAGGAAAGTTCCCTCACAGGAAGAAAAGTAATTTTGTGGGGATTCCCAATTAAATAGAAAAACATTGACTAAAAGAAGTTGGCTCCAACTTGTCAATGTCTTCTTTCAAGAGTCCACCATGCCCAGAGTGAAGAAATGTCCAACAGCAGCTCCATCAGCCACTTCCTCCTGCTGGCAGTGGCCGACACGCGGCAGCTGCAGCTCCTGCACTTCTGCCTCTTGCTGGGCATCTCCCTGGCTGCCCTCCTGGGCAACGGCCTCATCATCAGCGCCGTAGCCTGCGGCCAGCACCTGCACACGCCCATGTTCTTCTTCCTGCTCAACCTGGCCCTCAGCGACCTGGGCTCCATCTGCACCACTGTCCCCAAAGCCATGCACAATTCCCTCTGGGACACCACCAGAATCTCCTACACAGGATGTGCTGCACAACAGTTTTCCTTTATGTTCTTCATCTCAGCAGAGTATTTCCTCCTGACCATCATGTGCTACGACCCCTACGTGTCCATCTGCAAACCCCTGCACTACGGGACCCTCCTGGGCAGCAGAGCGTGTGCCCACATGGCAGCAGCTGCCTGGGCCAGTGCCTTTCTCAATGCTCTCATGCACACAGCCAATACATTTTCCCTGCCCCTGTGCCAAGGCAATGCCCTGGGCCAGTTCTTCTGTGAAATCCCACACATCCTCAAGCTCACCTGCTCACACTCCAGCTACAGGGAAGTTGGGCTTCTTGTGGTCACTTTCTGTTTAGCCTTTGGTTGTTTTGTGTTCATTGTTTTCTCCTATGTGCAGATCTTCAGGGCTGTGCTGAGGATCCCCTCTGAGCAGGGACGGCACAAAGCCTTTTCCACCTGCCTCCCTCACCTGGCCGTGCTCTCCCTGTTCCTCAGCACTGACGCATTTGCCTACCTGAAGCCCTCTTCCATCTCCTCCCCATCCTTGGATCTGGCAGTGTCAGTTCTGTACTCAGTGGTGCCTCCAGCCCTGAACCCCCTCATCTACAGCCTGAGGAACCAGGAGCTCAAGAATGGCCTGAGGAAAATGATAACAAATGGATTTCAGAAACAATAAACTCTCATTCTTCTGCATAGCTCTTATGATGTTACTCCTTAATTATCACTCTCTGTCCTGTGTTTTTTGCTGTTTACACAAGTGTTACACTTTTGTGAATTTGTTCCCACAACAATTTTTGACTCTACCCTTTTTATTTTAGTATTTGTCTTTCTTTTGGCACCCGGATGCATTAAAACCAGGAGCTGTACTACATACATGCTTACCTAAAATAAAGAACTCTGTATTGCCATGTGTGCCTGACATCTTTCCTCCCTGACTTCTCTGGAGCTGCAGGGTCGGTGCCTGTGGGCAGAGCTGGAGCAGAAAAGGGAACCTCAGTGCTCCACACTGCCAGGGAGCACCAGGCCTCCTCCTCTGTAACCTCCCCTTCCTTCACTTCCACACTTCCCTTCAGAGCCCCTGTGCTGGTTTAAGGCCTCAGGGCTCTGTCAGCTCGGTCCCAGTCCTGCTGTGTGACTGTTCAGGGACTGCAGGCAGGGACAGGCCATGGGCACTGCTGGGACAGAGCTGGGCTCTGCAACAGCATTTCCATCGTGCAAGGGCATCTCCCCAGTGCAGGGCCTGAAAGCTTCAATCTTCTTCCCAGTTTGCTCTCAAGGATGTGCCCAACAGAGCGCCCTGGAGAGGAAACCAGCAGTGCCCAGCAGAAGTGTGGCAGCGATCAGGGTGGGGGCTGTCCCAGCAGTGCCCTTGCAAAGCCAGCACTGCTACAGCAGTGGCCTCTCAGCCCAGGTCAGAGAGGTTGTTCTTCCCTCCATGGAGGGACATCAAGTGACCGGGTCAGGAGTCCGTGTTTGCTGGGCACGGGCATTCCACAGCTCTGAACATCCTGTGTGTGTGAGGGGACAAAAACCCAGTGAGCACAAACACCTTCAGCTGCTCCTGGAGTTTCCAGAGAATAATATTCCCTGGGAACTCCTGAGTGCAGGGCTGGGATGAGCTCCTGAGCAGAGAGCTCCCTGTGTCCATCCCTCCGGCTGTGGGGCACTATCGCCGTCCGGGGACTATGTACAAATCACGAACGGGACGGGACTGCTAGGAACGCGTCTTGAGCTGTTTTATTTTCCAGCATCAGTCTCATTACATGGTTATGACAATGGGAAGATGCCATTGGCTCACATCCCAGGCAGCAGACCAAGAACTTAATGT
Organism: Onychostruthus taczanowskii; assembly: GCF_017590055.1. NCBI lineage: Eukaryota > Metazoa > Chordata > Aves > Passeriformes > Passeridae > Onychostruthus > Onychostruthus taczanowskii. The sequence goes on from NW_024501870.1 coordinate 31,225, forward strand.
TACAACTTACTTTATAAGTTTTTTGACCAATCACACAAAGCAAAAGCATATTGAAAGTAGTTCTATCTAACAACCAGTATAAGCACATGTACCTTTGGTTAAAACAATGCTTGCTTATTTCAAATATAATACCTGTTTGTAAGCCTTAAAACACAATGCACAGAGCTCCATTATTAAGCTTAGAACTTCCTAATATCTTGCTAGATATACTTTTCTGCAGCTTAGGGAGTTATTCTAGACAAGTGTTAATACACAGACCATTGTTCCATTTGTCCTTACTTTTCTACTTTTTACAAAATTTTTCTGCTGACTTACTTTATGGCTACTGCTTAGCTCCAATCACAGTTCTGCTGTCTCTGAGGCCTGCCTTTTGCAGCTTTCCCAAAACCCTCTGATTTTATGGATTCCCACAAGGCTCACCTCGGCTCCCAACAGAGTCAATTGCTGCGATCCCCCCGTCACCCCAGCACTGCAAACAGGTTCTGCCCCCACATGTCCCAATGGTATTAGGGTACACTGCACACCAGTATCAACAAAGACATCATATTTTTGTGGCTCTGATGTGCCAGGACATCGGATCCACACCATCCAGAAGATACGATTTTCCCGTGTCTCTCTCTGGCCAGAGGCAGGGCCCCTCTAGCCCTAGTTATTATTTCTTTCCGGGGCATACAAGGTAGAGGTTCCTTCAAGGGGATCTGACAGATCACACCTGGCAGCTCGGTCATGGCAGGCTGAGGCTACCTTCACTTTAGTGGAACTCCCTCAGTTAGTGTTTCCCTCCTTCAGTTGACGCACCTGTGCTACCAGGACGGAAGTGGGTTTCCCATCCCACCTTCCCATGTCTTCCCCATGGTCACGCAGAAAGAACCACAGGTCAGCTCATGGACTGTACCCTCTCTCTCTAGCTGGGGGGATGTTGGGCTCCAACTCGGTGGTCTGTGACTTGCACGGGTGCCACACTGATCTTCCTCACCTGAAGAAAGCATTTTATGCAGACCCTGGTCTGAGAGGCCTGCTTGCACAACCCTGCATGCAAGCCTGCTAGCAGAGACGTGCTAGCAGAGATGTGCTGCACTTGGACAAGACAATATGGATTCACTTGCCAAGATGTGCCCAAGAAGAAGGGATGTGAAGCAGGATGTTCCGAGGATAAGCAAAGAAGATATGAAGCGAGATGTTCTACTGATACTTTTACGTGACTAAGTCTGTGTTAGCTTTTTGCCTTGCTTTGTATCCAATCAAATATATTCCCACGTTGCTAGTATAAATGTACCCTCAAATTTGCAATAAACCAAGCATTGATCGTTACCTCCATGAGGACTGATCTCTGACTCCGGGGGCTCCTCTCTCTCCTTTTGTCTCTCTCTCCCCACCCCGTCCTATTTTTTTCTTTTTACCACAGTGTCTGTTTTGCCAGTGGGCAGGGTCAGCACCAAAGACACAGACACCAAGTTCAGGAATTGTGTGATATATTATAATGCAAAACTGCAAGGAATCATAAAAGGAGCAGCTCAGCACCGCACCCAATCATCACCACCAAAGATTGGCTGCAGTGATTAAGAAAGAGACAGCCCCAGTTCCCCTCAGCCTTTACCATCCCCCAGATCCACACAGCAGCTGGGGGAAGCTGTCACAGCCAAGGGCTGCAGAGCCACTCCCGGAGACTGGGAATTCCTACAGGTGCCTCTAGCCACAGGGGAGGCTCCAAGCCCACTGTGAGAGAGCCCAGCTCTGACAGTGCTGAATGAACAAACTGAAAGTACTTCTAGCAAGGGAACATCTGGTTTCATTCTCCTCTTGGGTCCCTCCCAAAGCCTGGCCAGGGCTCAAGGATGAACTAAGGGAGCTGACTTTGACCACACAGCCCCAAACAAAGCTCAATGTCAGATTTCATGGCCTTGTGCGACTTCTAAATACAGAAAGGTCAATACATGTTTCACTAATGAGTGGATGTATCTATTACAGCTCTAATGACCATGCATATTTCACTAATGAGCAGTTACAAAGATAACCTTTGGTTGGAAGGTCACCTTTGGCTCAGGGCCTGTTGTCCAGGCCTCACTCAGGGCCTGTTGTCCAGGCCTTGGTACCTCAGGGATGTGGATTAGTGCTGGGCTTGGCACTGCTGGGTGAATGCTGGCCAGGGCTCAAGGATGAACTAAGGGAGCTGACTTTGACCACACAGCCCCAAACAAAGCTCAATGTCAGATTTCATGGCCTTGTGCGACTTCTAAATACAGAAAGGTCAATACATGTTTCACTAATGAGTGGATGTATCTATTACAGCTCTAATGACCATGCATATTTCACTAATGAGCAGTTACAAAGATAACCTTTGGTTGGAAGGTCACCTTTGGCTCAGGGCCTGTTGTCCAGGCCTCACTCAGGGCCTGTTGTCCAGGCCTTGGTACCTCAGGGATGTGGATTAGTGCTGGGCTTGGCACTGCTGGGTGAATGGCTGGACTGGATGAGCTCAGGGGTCTTATCCAACAGAAAGGATTCTATAATTTCCATCTGCTGGAATAATTCAGGTCCATGTTACCAGCATTAATTTGGTTGAAAAGTTCTCTCTTCCTCAGCTCTTAAGGCCTGAGGCTTCAGCTCCTTCAGCTCCTGGTGCTAAGCTGCTCATGCTGAATGAGACGACTCAGAGAGAAGAGCACAGTCCATCCAATTCCTTCTGGGACATGGAGAGGGGAGGGTGTGGAAACAGGAGCATTGTTTGGTGTGGCCTCCTCTCTGCCCTTCTCACCTTTCAGCGCTTTGAACCAGCCAAGAGCTTTCTCCAAGAGTGCAATGGAGCAGCTGTTCCTGCTCCCAGCTCTGGCTCTCTCCAGTCTCTGACCTTGCCTGCTTTTGTCCCTCTTGCTGTGCCCTCTGTTCCTGCTGTGCTCAGTGGCTGCTGCCCAGGACTGTGGCACTGGCACAGATCAAGAGACCCTCCTTTCTCTGCCCTTGGAGCTGCCTGGGCACAGCAGCCTTTTCCATCTGGAAGCTCCCCATGGACAGGGAGTCCCCAGCTCTGTTCCTTGCACAACCTCCAGGAGCCCAGGGCTGCCATCTCAAGTCCCTGCTGGCACTGGGGCTCCCAGGTGCCTCAGGCTGCTGTGACACCGCTGCACACGGGAGGGAAGAGGGGCAAGGGCTGTGCTGAAAGTCAGCTCCATGTGCTGCTGCTGCTGTGGGGTCATTTGTCCAGCCCTGGCCCAGAGTCAGGGATCAGATCCAGGCCCTGCTGCTGCTCCCTGGGGATCAGCCCCAGTTTGGGTGTTGCTGTCAGGGCCATCAGAAGCGGTGGCTGGAGCAGCGGGTGCTGACAGTGCCCCAAGGCCTGGGGCCGGAGGGGTCCCTGGTTTGGGCTGGGAGGGAGCTGCCCCTTGTTCTCCCTCTGCCTCACGCAGAGCTGGGCCGGACACAAGTGGGCAGCACAGCCCCCAGGGAGCCTGCGAGTCTCTTCCAGCCCTGGCTGCTCAGAGTTTGGGCCTTGGAGCCTCAGGTGGACAAAGGCAGCTGCTCCTGGTCCCTCTGTGTGCCCCCGTGTTCTGCAGTGCTGCTCCATCAGTCTGTGCCCAGCAATTGGGAAAAGCCTCAGCCCTGCAGGGCCAGGAGCTGCCGGGCTCTGCCTGAGCAGCTCAGCCAGTGGGAAGGGAGCTGCTCCACACGGGAACCAGGAGCAAAGGGCTGCAGCACCTCGTGCTGGGGCAGAGCCCAAATTCTGAGAGGGAATAACAGAGTTATTCATGGGCATTGGTGCGTCAGATGCTGTGCCTGCAAACACAGGGTTCAGGATGTGCAAAAGAATTCTGCAGCTCTTGACTGGATCAGGATGTCAGCAGTGCTGAACTCCAGCTCAGTCCAAATGAAACACTTCACACCTCTGCTCATATCTGCTAGATTGTTTATTTCAGGGTATCCAGAGAAAAGTAAACAGAGGAGGAGGCTACATTTTCATTGTTTATCAGAAATGTATCTCAGGATGCTGTACATTCCTTTTTTAGGTGTGTTCTCGGTTAAAAAAAAAAAAAAAGGAAAGAAAAAATCTGAAAGATAAAAAAAAAAAACAAATGTGTCGTGAAAATTATCTGTATCTTTGGCTTGACACGTAACTGATCTTTTTAGAAAGAGAACTCATTTACTGACTTGGTAACTGTTTGGATGCATGGATCCATCTTACTGACCTCAGCATCCCTTTTTTAAAACATTCTGGGTTTAGTTTGAATATTCAGTTATTTTAAATTGTGGTTGACTCAATAGGAAATTGAAAGATGGATTGTGCATGACTGTGTCTTGAGTGTATAAATATCGCAGTTTGAAATTTGGACCTAAAGCATTAAAAATGATAGTTATAAATCCCAATGGATTGTCTGACAGCAGCTTTTCCTAGAGGATGTGCAGCACTCCAAGGACTTCATCAGAGGGGTTTGGAGTGCTTGGAGCTTTGTCCTGTGCCACTCTGGGATGTCATGGAATGGAACTTCACCTGACACTAGCCCAGGTCACCCTCTGCCACCAAAGCTCCTTGGACCTTGTGTCCCCCAGGCAGACACAAAGTGTTTGTGCTGCTCCCCCTTTTGCACAAACCCACAGAGAGCTGGGATTTTTCCAAGTCTCGTGTCTGATTGGGCCATATTCCTAAAGAAGCAGCAGCCCATCCTGATGAATATGGTGAGTTATGTGGATGGTTGTGAGCTCCACTTCCTGCCTAGAAATACTGAAACTGCTTCTGAATGCTGCTCCTTCAGCTCTTGGACACCTTCTCACACAGAGCTGGGGAAAAAATCCCCTGGTCTCTGGCTAAAGGGTGAGTTATGCAGTCGAAGCAAGAGGAAATTGCTGTGTGCCCTTCCAGCACCAAACAGCACTGGGAATCAAAACTGTGTCAAACCCCAAATCCTTTAGAAGATGCCCTTCCCTCTCCCCCTGTTAATGAGCTGCACATTCCCTTTGAAACTGTCAGGGATTTCCTAAAGACACAAAGTCCCACTTACAGCGTTTTGCTCTGGTTTGGAAGTGCAGAAGGGCAATTCTCCATCCAGCAGCTCCAGACTGCACTGCCTCAGGAACACGGCCCACTCGCCAGCTTTGCCCCACTTGTGGCACTTCTAGAGGAGGAAGAAAGTGCAACTGCACAATTCCAGCCAATAAAGAAGGAAGAATGGGACAGACAAAACATCCTGAGGAGATCCAGGCATTTCGATTCGACTGTGGAGAGTTTGGGTCCTTGCCCATTGGATGTGTGCCCCCAGCTGCAATCTCTGGGCCTGCAGCAGAGTCTCACTCACCTGCCAAAGCAGAAAGCTCAGGCGCTGTGCTCGGAAGGGGCTCATCTGATGCAAAGCTGTCAGAGCAATGTGAGGGCAGAGCCAGCCCAGCTGTGCCCAGGGCTGAGCCCAGCAGAGCCCTGGCAGAGCCCAGAGCAGCCTCAGCACCTGCAGAGCCCGGCTGCAAGGAGAGAAACCAGAAAGTGCCCGTCAGCTGAGGGCTCCTGTCCCCTTGTCCCAATGCCCGTGGTGCCCAGGCCATGCTGGCTGTGCCAGAGCTGTGCCCAGAGCTGCCCATCACTGCTGCCTTTGGCAGCAGAGCAGGAGGGCAGGACATGTGCCCAGCCTGCAGCCAGCCATGGCACATGCAGCCCTCAGCAGCTGCCCAGAGCAGGATGCTCCTGTGCTCGCTGCCATCTCCCAAAAGCTCTGATCCCACCATGCCAAGCAGGCAGGAACCCACCTCACGCCATCCACGGCTGGAAGAAAAGCTGGTCCCAAACGATGTCCTCAGCCTTCTCCAAGGGCACGGCCTATCCACGCCACAGCTGCTCCCAAGCACTTCCCTATCCAGACTGGACCACCTAGATAGCTTCCTCTGGAAAAACAAACAACCAATTATGGAAAAGAGATTAGAGACAAAAAGGGAAAACAAGAAAAAAACTGCTGAAATCTCTTATCTCTGTCAGTGGCTTGAGGAACGCCCAACCCTTACATGCTAGGAAAAACCCAGCCATGGGTGAGGGAAGCCCACACTTTCTCACTTCCCCCTGCACTGTCCCCCAAAATAACAGTGATCCCAAAGCAAACAAGGGCAGTGGAGGTACCCAAGGCCTCCCTTGCCTGCAAAGCAAAGCAGCCCCAGCACAGGTTCTGGAGTCCCACCTCTGCTCCCACCACGGGGGTTTGTTTGTGTCGGGCTGGCTGCCCCAGCCCCAGCCCCAGCCCAGGCCATGGTGGGTGCTGGGGGCTGTTGGCAGGGCCTGGAGCCCACTCCCATTTCATACCCACCCCAGCCCATCCCCCCAGCCCTGCCAAAAAGCAGCAGGGCAGCTGACTGAAGAATTAGTTGCATCTGCCCCAGCCAAGGCAGAACCTTTGCTTCCCAGCCAGGCTGGGCAATGCCCAAATCTGGGAGCATTTCCCTGGGTGTGGACTCATCTGCAAATTCACAGCTGAGCCTGGCTTTGAAGAAGGTGCCAGAATCAAAGTCCATCACCTTCAGCTGCCGGTGGCCAGGTTGAGGAAGAGGTTGTCATCCTTGATGTCATCCTCGCTGTCTCCAGCAGCAGCAGCATCCCCACCTGCTACAGCTTCTCCAGGGGCTCCTTCTCCTTCCCTGGGGTGAGACCAGGCTGTCAGGGCTCTGCCCAGGGCCCCAGCCAGGACAAGCAAAACCTGCTTGGATGGCGGCCACCAGGGCTGGGCAGAGCAGCTCAGCTCCAGCACAAGGGCTGCGTGTTCCCATCCCATGACCCTGGTGCAGTGACCAGGCTGGGTTCCTTTGCTTCTGATTGCCAAGGCATGTGTGCAGCTGTAACTTACCAGGGCCCTGGATCAAAGTGGCCCTGTAGCTCTCTCCCTTCTTCTACGGCAGAGGAATATCCTGCATCCAAGGATCAAAGAACAGGTCTTCTAATGAGGGTTGGTCCAAGAAGTGCATGGATAAACACCACCCAATCAGATCTTGACATTCTGGGGAAGGAAACCAGGAACTGCCGGTCAGCTAGAGAAGGCTCCTGTCTGCTTTGCCCCACTATTCCCATGCCCAGGCACTTGTGGATGCGCTCAGAGCTGGGCCTAAACTCTCCCATCAATTCTATTGTTTTGGAGGAGAGCAGGACATGTGCCACCTCCTCAGCAGCTGCCAGAGCAGGATGCTCCCGAGCCCGCTGCTGTCTCCCAGCACTGGTATTCCCCCTGTGCCCGGAGATGAGGATCCACCTGGAGAGAGCCGTTGTGGCAGCGAGAGCTGATGGTCCCAGCTGATGTTCTGGCCCCTCCTGAAAGGGTGCTCCCCGCAGACCATCTGGTGCAGCAGGATGCCCAGGGACCAGATGGTAGCTGGCTTGCCATAGTACCAGCCAAAGTGGGTCCATTCTGGGGGGCTGTATGACCGTGTTCCTATGGAATACAGATGGAGTTCATCAGCAGGAATCTTCTCCTGTCTATTCTTCTCAAGAACCTCTCATGGAGAGCAAGGTCGAGCTTCTGTCCCAGGATTTGCCAGCAGCTGCAGCTTCTCTTGGCTTTCCACAGTGCACTATGTATGTGTGCAGCAGGACTTTTGCAGCAACGCAGGACGAATGTTTAGAGAACTGGACATGTTCTTTCCTTTGCTGGTGGGCTGGGGAGTTGTGCCAGTTTGCTGGTGGGTGAACTTTTCATTGTGACTGTTTGTCCTGGTTTAGGGCAAATTTTGGGAGGCAACCTTTCAAAGGGATTTGCCTAGAAAGCAAGTTCAAGTGGCCCCTCCCCCTAGTAGTTCAGGAAAAGACTTCCCTGGAGAAAAGTGGAAAAAAACAGTTTATTTAACAAGTAAAGTATTCATGAGCATGAAAAATGAATACTATTAAAGAAAATCTCTCACAGCTCTGAAGAGATGGCAAATTCAAGAAGCCCTTTTTGTGGGTTGTAGTTGGCTCGCTTGGTCTCTTTGAAGTCCCTCGGGCGCTGGAATGCAGCGTCCCAGACCTCACTGGGCCACAGGTGTGAGCTGCTGGTCTTTTACTGGGCTTTCAGGCCAGAGCAGGTTTAAACAGTTCCAAGAAAAAGGAAAGTCACAGTCCGAGGAACTTCCCTGCCTAAGCTAGCTAAAACCCAAATTGCTGGACCTGGGCTGTGAAGGCTCTGGGAAATTTCCAATTGCTCTCCAGTAAGACCAGGGGAAGGAAATCTGTGTGTGGCTCATGGTATTTTAGAGTGTGTAAAACTCACTGTGTCACTGATGTTAGAGGTGAGGTGCATTTGGAATGAATGAGATGGAGAAGTAGTGCAACATGGAAAAGGGCAGCATAGGACTAAATGGAGGAAAACATCTTGGATTGTTTCTTTCATTTGCATTTTCATTTAACTTCTGGAAAGCTGTTTCAGTGTTCCAGGAATCTTCTCCTGTCTATTCTTCTCAAGAACCTCTCATGGAGAGCAAGGTCGAGCTTCTGTCCCAGGATTTGCCAGCAGCTGCAGCTTCTCTTGGCTTTCCACAGTGCACTATGTATGTGTGCAGCAGGACTTTTGCAGCAACGCAGGACGAATGTTTAGAGAACTGGACATGTTCTTTCCTTTGCTGGTGGGCTGGGGAGTTGTGCCAGTTTGCTGGTGGGTGAACTTTTCATTGTGACTGTTTGTCCTGGTTTAGGGCAAATTTTGGGAGGCAACCTTTCAAAGGGATTTGCCTAGAAAGCAAGTTCAAGTGGCCCCTCCCCCTAGTAGTTCAGGAAAAGACTTCCCTGGAGAAAAGTGGAAAAAAACAGTTTATTTAACAAGTAAAGTATTCATGAGCATGAAAAATGAATACTATTAAAGAAAATCTCTCACAGCTCTGAAGAGATGGCAAATTCAAGAAGCCCTTTTTGTGGGTTGTAGTTGGCTCGCTTGGTCTCTTTGAAGTCCCTCGGGCGCTGGAATGCAGCGTCCCAGACCTCACTGGGCCACAGGTGTGAGCTGCTGGTCTTTTACTGGGCTTTCAGGCCAGAGCAGGTTTAAACAGTTCCAAGAGAAAGGAAAGTCACAGTCCGAGGAACTTCCCTGCCTAAGCTAGCTAAAACCCAAATTGCTGGACCTGGGCTGTGAAGGCTCTGGGAAATTTCCAACTCTGGGCACCGGCAGTCCCAGCAAACAGCAGATCTGGATGGTGCTGGAGCCAGAACCTGGAAATTTCCAAATTTTGTCTTTCTGTGCCAGCAAACCACTGAATCTGGGCTGTGCTGGCACCAGGAAGTTTTCAGATGTGGGCGCTGGCACTGCCAGCAAGCACCAGATCTGGGTCGTGTTGTTGCCAGCGACAGAAATCTGCCGGATTTGGGCTCTGCTGGCACCGGGAAATTTCCAAATCTTGTTACTGGCGCAGCAAACACAAAATGTGAGAAGTGCCAGACCCAGTACCCAGAAGTTGCTGGGTTTTGGATTTCTGTGCCAGCAAAATGCTGCACTTGAGCTGTGCCAGAATAGGGAAATTTCCAGATCTGGGCACTGGCAGTGCCAGCAAACACCCCCTCTCAGGCTCCAGGCTCCAGGAAGGACTGGCTCTGGACCCCTTCCTCTTTTCTTCCTTCTTTCCTTCCTTCCTTCCTGGGGTCATGCTGCCAGCAAAGACCAGATTGGGTGG
>NW_024501871.1:0-717 GCF_017590055.1 Onychostruthus taczanowskii
GCGATTTTGGGGTAAATTTTAGAATTTTGAGTTGTTTGGAGCACTGGCTTCCCCTGCAGGTGACATTGGTGAATTGCAGCTCCTTCTGAACGCGGATTTTTGGGAAATTTTGAGGGAATTTTGGGGTTTTTTGGGTCCGGGCTGAATTTTGGGGTTCGTGGCTGAATTTTGGGGTCCGGGGGGTCGATTTTGAGGGGTCCCAGGTGCGATTTTGGGGTAAATTTTGGAATTTTGGGGTGTTTGGATCACTGGCTCCCCCTGCAGGTGAGATTGATGAATTGCAGCTCCTTCTGAACATGGATTTTTTTGGGAAATTTTGGGGGAATTTTGGGGTTTTTGGAGTTCAGGGGTGGATTTTGGGGGGTCTCAGGTGAGATTTGGGGTTCCCAGGTGAGATTTTTGGGGGAAATTTGGGAAATTTTGGGTAAAATTTGGGAATTTTGATGCTTTTGGATCACCGGCTCCCCCTGCAGGTGAGATTGGTGAATTGCAGCTCCTTCTGAACGCGGATTTTTTTGGGGAATTTTGGGGGAATTTTGGGGTTTTTTGGGTCCGTGCTGAATTTTGGGGTTCGGGCTCGGAACTCCGGGGGGGTCTCTGACCCCGTGCCCCTCCCCCCAGGTGAAAGAAGCTCATTTCAAAGCCCACCCGGACTGGAAATGGTGCAACAAAGACCGCAAAAAATCCAGCTCGGACGGGGGGAGGGGCCCGGGGGGC
>NW_024501872.1:0-716 GCF_017590055.1 Onychostruthus taczanowskii
CATGAAGTTTCTTTTGTAACCTTGTGAAGGAACACTTACATACCTAAGAAATAGCACTATTTATTGCCTAACATGATACCTATGTCTGTTTCAACATATTCAATAATCAGTTAACCCAATTTTCTTCACACACTACCATCCTTCAGCTTTTGAAAAGCTTTTGTCCTAACTAATGCTTACTTTTACTGTTTCCAGACTGAAATTACACTTCTTTTCACCTTTTGTTGCTCTAGGTTAAATGAACGATTTTTATTCTCCTCTCATGAAACAGATTCTCCATTTTACTGATCTTTCTTTGAGTCCTTCTCTATACCTCCTGCGGTGTGGTCTCATCTTTTCCGAATAATAGTGACCAGGATTGCATAAATCATTTCAGATGAGGTGAGACCAATGTTTTTATCTGCAGTATCTAATGGAAATAGCTGACCTGGCATGTCATGTGATTTTAGTAACTTTTTTTGCAGCTGGATTATATCTATGAGTTGTCATCCTCAACTAACACAATGAGCACCTCCTACCTACTGTTACTTCCAACTAATGAGGTTCTTCCCCAGCAGAAAGTATTGCTATCAGTCTCCTTGCATGTTGTGTTATTAAAATTAATCCATCCTGTTATTAACGTTCTGAAGGTCAGCCAGTCATGATCCTTCTTATATTGAAATTGTCCCACTATTTTGTATCATCAGCACATTTCATTATTCTAGCTCATTTTTTTT
>NW_024501873.1:0-716 GCF_017590055.1 Onychostruthus taczanowskii
TTGGGGTTCTCCCCCATTTTTGGGGGGTTAAGCCCCCATTTTTGGGGGGGCTTTATCCAATTTTGGGTGGTCTCCCCCATTTTTGGGGGGTTTCATCCAATTTTGGGGGGTCTCCCCCATTTCTGGGGGTCACTTCTGATTTTGGGTTTCTCCCCCATTTTTGGGGGTTCTCCCCATTTTTGGGGGGCCTCTCCCATTTTATCCCCCCTTTTTGGGGGGATTTTATCCAATTTTGGGGGGTCCTTCCCATTTTTAGGGGGGTTCTCCCCCATTTTTGGGTGGTCTCCCCATTTTTTGGGGGTCTCCCCCATTTCTGGGGGTCTCTCCCCATTTTCTGGGAGGGTCTCTCCCCATTTTGGGGGTCTCCCCCATTTTTGGGGGGTTATCCCCCCTTTTTTGGGGGGTTTTATCCAATTTGGGGGGTCCTCCCCATTTTTGGGGGGTCCTCCCCCGTTTTTGGGTGGTCTCCCCATTTTTTGGGGGCTTTTATCCAATTTCGGGGGGGTCTCCCCCATTTTGGGGGATCTCTCCCCATTCTGGGGGTCTCTCCCATTTTTGGGTGGTCTCCCCATTTTTTGGGGGGTTTTATCCAACTTTGGCGGGTTCTCTCCCCATTCTGGGGGTCTCTCCCATTTTTGGGGTTCTCCCCCATTTTTGGGGGGGGTCTCTCCCCATTTTTGGGGGGTTAACCCCCATTTTTGGGGGGTCTCTCCCCA
>NW_024501874.1:0-716 GCF_017590055.1 Onychostruthus taczanowskii
TTTTTTTAAAGATCACAAATAAATATAAAAATAACACTAAATAAAAGACATCCTACTTGAATAGTCCAAAATACCCAGATCTAATAAGAATTCATCATAAGTAACCAGCAAAAAGATAAACCATAAAACACAAACATGCAGGAGAAGTGTTCTAAGTGACAGAAGTGGAAGAAGAAAATTGAAGGGAGTAGAATGCTTCACATAAGACTAGGGAATAGTAACTGTATCCTGTACAGCAACTAAAATTCCTTTTAAAACACACCTAAATCCCCATCCAAAAGCCCACTCTTAGAGGATGACAAGTCACAGAAAGAAATTAAACTGTCAGGCAATTTGAGACTGCAAGTTATGATTATCCTAATCAACTTAATACCCAAAATTGAGGAGTGTAAAAGAAAGCAGTCATTAAATTCCCCTTCAAAAGGACCACAATAACATAAATATATGATTTAATACTCAGACAAAGATATAATAGCCTTCTCATAGACAGGGAAAAATCCAGTGATTTGGGTTCCTCTGGATTTGCAGTAGGTGAAGCTTATATTAGAATCCACCCTTCGGTATATTGGCTGTTCAGGCATAAATCTACATGAACTGAAAAATATTTATCTTCAGGAAACCACGGAGCAGCCCTTAGAACCATGGAAGTATTTTTAAAGCCCTATGCAGGATATGAGCAACATTGCTTCCTTTCATGATCTGCCACGTTGGTCTTC
>NW_024501875.1:0-716 GCF_017590055.1 Onychostruthus taczanowskii
TGGGCCGGGAACGGTGTCCCTGGGGTGGGGCTGGACCGGGAACGCCGGACCGGGAATGAGCCTGGACCGGGAATATCGAACCGAGGGGATGGGGCTGTCCCGGGGGAGGGGCGCTACCGGGAACCTACCGGGGCTGCTCTGGGGGCTGGGGCAGTACCGGGGACGTTACCGGGGCTGTACTGGGGGCTGGGGTTATACCGGGGCTGTACCGGGGGCTGGGGCTGTACCGGGGCTGTACCGGGGGCTGTGGCTGTACCGGGGCTGTGGTTGTACCGGGGCGGTACCGGGGTCTGTGGCTGTACCGGAGGCTTGGGCAGTGCCGGGGACATTGCCGGGGCTGTACCGGGGGCTGTGGCTGTATCGGGGCTGGGGCTGTGGTTGTACCGGGGCTGTACCGGGGGCTGTGGCTGTACCGGGGCTGCGGCTGTACCGGAGGCTTGGGCAGTGCCGGGGGCATTACCGGGGCTGTACCGGGGGCTGGGGCATTACCGGGGCTGTACCGGAGCCGCTGTCCGGGGGTGACGCCCTGCCCGATCCCCCCCTCCCCACTCACCCGCGCTCCTGGGGCATCCTGATCGCCCCCGGTCGCCTCCCGCCGGGCCGGTGGCGGGGCCGGTGGGAGCGGAGGGCGCTGCCGAGCCGCCCCGCCGGGCCGGGGGCCGCGGGGGGGGCACAGGAACCCGGAAACGGCGGGGGCGGCGGGGGCGGGGTCTGCC
>NW_024501876.1:0-716 GCF_017590055.1 Onychostruthus taczanowskii
GTCTCCCCTGAGATGACTGCTGGTCACTTCTGCTGAGCAGCTGAGAGGCCATTCGCAGCCCTCTGTCCTTTGCAGCCCTCTGTCCTGTGAGTTGTCTGAGTTGCTCATAGGACAGGAGCAGGCCCCTGGCTTGTGTGGATGGTCACAATGTGTTCAGCCCCCTTGGAAATTCCTCCAGATGTCTGTCTTGGTGGATCTGCTTTGAAGTTCTGCTTTAGCTCTTCCACTTCTATATTGAATGTACTTCTCATGTTTGGAGTTTTTTCACTTCCTTTTTTGCTCACAGCTTTTTCTCCTTCATATTGTCACATCTCTGGTCTGAAAATGACTCAAGGAGACAGGGGGCTGTTGGTCCACACAGACCATTGGTCCTCAGAGTCACCCCCAGGTTACCACTGGTCTCCACAGTTTCTTCAGGTGACATTGGTCCTTACAGTCTTCTGAAGTGATTACTGGTCCTCACTTCTCCCCTGCCCTAGGGCACTATTGGATTTTGAAGTTCTCATGTGGCCACTGGTCCTCAAAGACCCCACAGGTGACATTGGTCCTTGCAATCTCCCCCTGAGGTGAAGTCTGTAACCCCCCAAGATGTGCCTGGGGGAGTTGGAGTGGACAGGGATGTAGTGCCTCTGGGTGCCATACTGGATGGGTGGGTGAGCAGCAGCAACCGCTGCACTGCGCTGTGATGAGATGCCTTAAGAGCCTTCTAAAAATGC
>NW_024501877.1:0-716 GCF_017590055.1 Onychostruthus taczanowskii
TAGGTCAGCCTGCACAAGGCATCAGGGTGTGGCAGGAGCAGGGGTAGGAGCTGTCAGCATCCAGGTCACTGCTCCCTGTAGGAAATGTCCTGACTTTGGGGGACTCAGCTGGGCACAGCACACAGCAGGGCCAAAGGGACAGCTGCTGGCCCTGCTCTGCAGGTTTGTGTCACAAAGTGTGTTATCAGTTATCTGCTTTATAATGCCAACTTTCAAAGCAATTTTAATCTTAGTGCATGGGGATCCCCCCAAGTTTTGATCAGAGCAACATCAGCTGACAGACAGAGCCACTTCAGCAGAGCTTTGCTGTCTCTGAGCTGCATTTCCTGCAGTGACAGAAAGGTCACCGAGTGCTCTGCATTTGAGGAACAAGCAGCTTCAGACCTTTCCCTGTTGGGACTCTTACTCCAAGCCCCAAATCCCTGCGAGTTATTCAGCCGAGAGCCAGGAGATGGTGCTGCTTATTTTGGCAATGGTCGCGTTCCTCCTGCCAGGAGCCGCATGAAGCTTTTCCCTGCTTCTTCCCAAGACCCTTGGGATGGGAATGGGGCGCTTTTTAACTCCTGGCTGCCACGGATTTGCACACGATCAGCGAGGATAGAAGAGCCCTGATGAGAAGCATCTTTCCCTTAATTATAGCCAAACGGGAGCGCTGGGGATTGCGCTGCAGCACTCACGTGGCAGCACAGCAAAGTCTGAGAGATCCTCGGGATAAA
>NW_024501878.1:0-716 GCF_017590055.1 Onychostruthus taczanowskii
TCCTTTATTTTTATTTCTTTTCATCCCTTGGTTAGATTTTTACCACTGAAAATGATTCCTCAGGGAATCTTCCAGGCTCAGAGCCATCCTTGCATCTCCAGAACACCAAGACACTTCCTCAGCACCTCCCTTGAACCTCCCCACCTGGCAGAAAGCAGCTTTAATTATCAAATTATTAGCAAAGCTGCTGTTATTTTTCCCTTCAGTGTTTCCTCTCTTGCTCCTGCTTTGGTGATAAGAGTTTGAATAATGCAGCTGCTGCCTGTGCTGCTGGGGAGCTGCTTTATCTCCAGGCAGCTCCTTTTTGACAGCCTGTGTGTGTTTTCCTCCTCATATTTATGGTTTTTGCTCCTAGGAGTAATTCCCTGCATCCTCAGTGCCACTTCCCTCCTCTCCATCCCCTTGTTGATCATTATATTAGAGTGAATCCTTAATAAATGAACCCGTTAAGAGTTGGAATATCTCCTGCTCTGCTTCTTCCACAGCTAAAAATACTATTTTAAAATTGAAATTAAAATGTAAAATTTTAATTTAATTGAAATCTAAAGTTTAAGTTAAAATTAACTTTAAAATGTTGCTTTAGCTTCTCCCACAGCTAAAAATAAAGACAAACTGAGATCTTGTTGCTTCTTAGTGAAAGGTATCAATCTGTATAATTAATTGAGGATTTATTGAATTAAAGTTGTCCAGAACTGGGATTTGGGATAATTCCCAAG
>NW_024501879.1:0-716 GCF_017590055.1 Onychostruthus taczanowskii
TTCCCACCACAGTCAAACCAGCCCTAAACCCCCACCCAAACCCTCCCAGGACCCCTCCCCAAATGCAGAGCCCCCCCGGGACCCCTGCTGGAATTGGGTCTGGGGTCTCACCGCTGGCAGATGCGGTCGGCCGAGGCCTGGCTGAGCCAGGGCCGCTGCAGGAGGTTGTTGAGGACCCCTCCCCACAGCCCTGACCCCCTCCCCAAATGCCCAAAACTCCCTGAGACCCCTCCCCAAATTAAGGAAACCCCTCCAAGATCCTTCCCTACACCCTTGAGACCCCTCCCCAAATTCAGAAATCCCCCTGAGACCCCTCCCCAAATTGAGAAACCCTTCCCACCACAGTCAAACCAGCCCCAAACCCCCCCCCAAACCCCCCCCGACAAATGCAGAGCCCCCCCGGGACCCCTGCTGGAATTGGGTCTGGGGTCTCACCGCTGGCAGATGCGGTCGGCCGAGGCCTGGCTGAGCCAGGGCCGCTGCAGGAGGTTGTTGAGGGCGTGCAGGGCGCAGAGCTGCCGGCGCTGCCGCTCGTGGTACGGCACCCCCGGGACCCCAGACCCAAATCCCGGCAGCCCCCGGCCCAGGTCGGGGAGATCCCCCGGGACCCCCCCCAAATCCGGGCGGGGGGAGGGGGAGCCCTGGGGGGCTGCGGGGGAGGGGAGGGGGCAATGAGCTCATGGGGAGGCAGAACTGGGGAGACCCCTCCCCAAATC
>NW_024501880.1:0-716 GCF_017590055.1 Onychostruthus taczanowskii
GATTTTGGGGGGATTTCAGGGATTTTTAATGGAATTTTGGGGGGATTTGGGAGATTTTGGGGGGGTTTTAGCAGGATTTTGGGGGATTTTGGGGGGTTTTAGGTCTTTAATGGAACTTTTTGGGGATTTTGGGAGGATTTTGGGATTTTTGGGGGTTTTGAGGGATTTTTTATGGGATTTTTGGGGGTTTTAGATTTATGGGGGCTTTTTGGGGATTTCGGGGGTTTTTGTGGGGATTTTTGGGAGATTTTGAGGTTTTTAATGGAATTTTTTGGGGGGTTTGGGAGATTTTTGGGGGGATTTTAGGGGGATTTGGGAGGATTTTGGGATTTTTGGAGGTTTTATATGGAATTTTGGGGGGTATTTAGGAGATTTTTGGGGGGATTTTGGGGAATTTTGGGGGGATTTGGGAGATTTTTGGGGGGATTTGGGGGAATTTTGGGATTTTGGGGGTTTTATATGGAATTTTTGGAAGGACTTGGAAGATTTTTCTGAATTTTTGGGGGGATTCGGGAGGATTCTGGGGATTTTTGGGGGGATTTTGGGGAATTTTTTAATGGGATTTTGGGGGGATTTTGGGGGATTTTTATGGGGATTTTTTTTGGGATTTTGTTTGGATTTCTGGGGATTTTTGTGGATTTTGGGGCGAATTTTGTGGGGATTTTGGGGCAATTTCTGGGAATATTTGTGGGATTTTTGGGGAGGATTTTGGGGGG
>NW_024501881.1:0-8786 GCF_017590055.1 Onychostruthus taczanowskii
AAATGATTCAGAAAAGCAAAATAAAATATTTTCCCCTTTCAATGAACTCCCCCCCGTAACCTCACGATTACCAATTAACTTTCTTTAGTAAATTGGCAATAATTCACCAAAATTAATTAATTTAATTCAAATTAACTAAAATTAATTTTGCATTTTTTTTAACTGAAAAATCCCATTTTTTTCCTCCCCAGGAGGAGGAAGAGGAGCAGCCCCAACCAACCCAACCCGCTCTGCCCGTGGAGGAGAAGAAGAAAATTCCGGATCCCGACAGCGACGACGTCTCGGAGGTGGACGCGCGGCACATCATCGAGTGAGCCTTCCTCCCTCCTTCCTCTTCCTCCCCCTTTTTCCCTGCTCCGCCTTCCCACCCGCCGCCGCTTCCCTACCCCATCCCAAGGTTTTTTTTTTCCCCGTAAATCATCCCAAATTTTATCAGGAAAAGCTCTTCCCGAGGATTTCCCCCCCACTTCAAAGCTCCCAAAAAATGCAAAATTTTATTTTTTCACTCTTTTATTTTCGTGTTTTTGCTCGTGAGGAGCAGGAATCCCCTCGCTCATCCGTGTTTTGCTCTCTAGGATCTCCCTCTCTTCCGTTATTTCCTGGTTTTTCCCAAATTTCCCCCATTTTATCCCGTTTCTCGTTCATCCGTGTTTTGCTCTCTCAAGATCTCCCTCTCTTCCGTTATTTCCTGGTTTTTCCCAAATTTCCCCCATTTTATCCCGTTTTTTCCTCCATTTCCTCCTCCCATCACCTTTTATCCCAGTTTTTCCCCCCATTTTATCCCATTTTTCCCCCGTTCCTGTTCGTCCCTGACCCTTTATCCCGGTTTTTCCCCCCTTTTTTCCCCTTTTTCCCCCTTCCCCCTTGTCTGTGATTCCTTTTCCCCGTTTTTCCCCCATTTTTCCCCCGTTCCTGTTCGTCCCTGACCCTTTATCCCGGTTTTTCCCCCCTTTTTTCCCCTTTTTCCCCCTTCCCCCTTGTCTGTGATTCCTTTTCCCCGTTTTTCCCCCATTTTTCCCCCGTTCCTGTTCGTCCCTGACCCTTTATCCCGGTTTTTCCCCCCTTTTTTCCCCTTTTTCCCCCTTCCCACTGGTCTGTGATCCGTTATCCCGTTTTTCCCCCCATTTTTCCCCCGTTCCTGTTGGTCCGTGACCCTTTATCCCAGTTTTTCCCCATTTTATCCCATTTTTCCCCCCGTTCCGGGTGGTCCATGAACCTTTATCCCGGTTTTTCCCCCATTTTTTCCCCGTTTCGGGTGGTCCATGACCCTTTATCCCAGTTTTTCCCCGATTTTTCCCCCGTTCCATGTGGTCCATGACCCTTTATCCCATTTTTCCCCCATTCCGGGTGGTCCATGACCCGTTATCCCAGTTTTTCCCCATTTTATCCCAGTTTTTCCCCCATTTTTCCCCCGTCCCGCGTGGTCCATGACCCTTTAACCCAGTTTTTCCCCATTTTATCCCATTTTTCCCCCATTCTGGGTGGTCCATGACCCTTTATCCTGGTTTTTCCCCCATTTTTCCCCCATTCCGGGTGGTCCATGACCCTTTATCCCAGTTTTTCCCCCCTCCCGGGTGGTCCATGACCCGTTATCCCGGTTTTTCCCCCATTTTTCCCCCATTCCCAGGTGGTCCATGACCCTTTATCCAAGTTTTTCCCCCATTTTATCCCATTTTCCCCCCATTCCGGGTGGCCCCTGACCCTTTATCCCATTTTTCCCCCCTTCCGGGTGGTCCATGACCCTTTATCCCGGTTTTTCCCCCATTTTTCCCCTGTTCCCGGGTGGTCCATGACCCTTTATCCCGGTTTTTCCCCCATTTTTCCCCTGTTCCCGGGTGGTCCATGACCCTTTATCCCGGTTTTTCCCCCATTTTTCCCCTGTTCCCGGGTGGTCCATGACCCTTTATCCCGGTTTTTCCCCCATTTTTCCCCTGTTCCCGGGTGGTCCATGACCCTTTATCCCGGTTTTTCCCCCATTTTTCCCCTGTTCCCGGGTGGTCCATGACCCTTTATCCCGGTTTTTCCCCCATTTTTCCCCTGTTCCCGGGTGGTCCATGACCCTTTATCCCGGTTTTTCCCCCATTTTTCCCCTGTTCCCGGGTGGTCCATGACCCTTTATCCCGTTTTTTCCCCCATTTTCTCCCTTTTTTCCCCCCATTTTCCCCAATTTTTCCCGCGTTCCAGGTGGTCCATGACCCTTTATCCCGGTTTTTCCCCATTTTCCCCCATTTTTCCCCCATTCCCTGTTGGTCCATGACCCTTTATCCCGTTTTTTCCCTTTATCCCAGTTTTTCCCCGTTCCGGGTGGTCCATGACCCGTTATCCCGGTTTTCCGGGCAGGAACGCCAAGCAGGACGTGGATGATGAGTATGGGGTGTCTCAGGCGCTGGCACGGGGGCTCCAGTCCTACTACGCCGTGGCTCACGCCGTCACCGAGCGCGTGGACAAGCAGTCGGCCCTGATGGTCAACGGTGTCCTCAAGCAGTACCAGGTGTGGGAACGTGGGGGAAAAACGGGGATGCGAGGATGGGATCTGGAGATGGATGGAGATCTGAGGTGGATATAGGGCTGGATTAAATGTGGGATGGAGATCTGAGGAGGATCTGGAGCTGGCTGGAGATTTGAGGTGGATCTGGAGCTGGGTGCAGTGTGGGATGAAGATCTGATGGTCAGTGGTGTCCTCAAGCAGTACCAGGTGTGGGAACGTGGGGGAAAACAGGATGGGAGGATGGGATCTGGAGATGGATGGAGATCTGAGGTGGGACAATGAGATTGATAATATTAATTTATTATAAATAATTAATAATTAATAGTTATTATATTAGTTAGTAATTAATAATTAAGCCAGAGTGGGGTTATGAGCTGGATTCACTCCCTGCTCAGACCCAACCCATGGAGATCCATCTGACTCCATGAAATATCTCAATTTCAGACTGTGAATAATTACCGACCTCATTACCACCTCATTTGCATACACACCCAGGCAGGGGGGGAGGGGGTCATTTTCCCACCCCAATCTGCATCCCCACAGATCAAAGGCCTGGAATGGTTGGTGTCCCTCTACAACAACAACCTCAACGGGATCCTGGCCGACGAGATGGGACTGGGCAAGACCATCCAGACCATCGCCCTCATCACGTACCTCATGGAGCACAAGAGGATCAACGGCCCCTTCCTCATCATCGTCCCGCTCTCGTGAGTGCCCGGGCGGTCCCGCGCCTCTCTCCAGCCCCACGTTCCCAAAATTCCCACCCTTTTTCCGTCTGTCTTTCCTCGCAGGACTTTGTCCAACTGGGCCTACGAGTTCGACAAGTGGGCTCCTTCCGTGGTCAAGGTCTCCTACAAGGTAAGGGGCAAATTCCTTGGATCCCATTTCCTTGGATTCATCCATTGGGTTCCATTTCCTTGGATTCCATTTCCTTGGATCCATTTCCTTGGATTTCATTTAATTTGATCCCATTTCCTTGGATCCCATTCCCTTGGATCCATTTCCTTGGATTTAATTTTTCTTGGATCCATTTCCTTGGATTTAATTTTTCTTGGATCCATTTCCTTGGATTTCATTTCCTTGGGTCCCATTCCCTTGGATCCATTTCCTTGGATTTCATTTAATTTGATCCCATATCCTTGGATCCCATTCCCTTGGATCCATTTCCTTGGATTTCATTTAATTTGATCCCATATCCTTGGATCCCATTCCCTTGGATCCATTTCCTTGGATTTCATTTAATTTGATCCGATTTCCTTGGATTCCATTCCCTTGGATCCATTTCCTTGGATTTAATTTTTCTTGGATCCCATTTCCTTGGATTCATCCATTGGGTTCCCATTCCCTTGGGTTCCATTTCCTTGGATCCATTTCCTTGGATTTCATTTAATTTGATCCCATTTCCTTGGATCCCATTCCCTTGGATCCATTTCCTTGGATTTCATTTAATTTGATCCGATTTCCTTGGATTCCATTCCCTTGGATCCATTTCCTTGGATTTAATTTTTCTTGGATCCCATTTCCTTGGATTCATCCATTGGGTTCCCATTCCCTTGGGTTCCATTTCCTTGGATCCATTTCCTTGGATTTCATTTAATTTGATCCCATTTCCTTGGATCCCATTCCCTTGGATCCATTTCCTTGGATTTAATTTTTCTTGGATCCCATTTCCTTGGATTCATCCATTGGGTTCCCATTTCCTTGGATTCATCCATTGGGATCCATTTCCTTGGATTCCATTTCCTTGGGTCCCATTCCCTTGGATCCATTTCCTTGGATTTCATTCCCTTGGATCCATTTCCTTGGATTTAATTTTTCTTGGATCCCATTTCCTTGGATTCATCCATTGGGTTCCCATTTCCTTGGATTTCATTTAATTTGATCCCATTCCCTTGGATCCCATTCCCTTGGATCCATTTCCTTGGATCCCATTTCCTTGGATTCCATTTCCTTGGATCCATTTCCTTGGATCCCATTCCCTTGGATCCATTTCCTTGGATTTCATTCCCTTGGATTCCATTCCCTTGGATCCCATTCCCTTGGATCCCATTCCCTTGGATCCATTTCCTTGGATTTCATTTAATTTGATTTCATTTCCTTGGATCCCATTCCTTCGGATCCATTTCCTTGGGTTCATTCCCTGGACCCCATTTTCTTGGATTTAATTTCCTTGGATTCTATTTCCTTGAATTAATTCGTTGGGTTTGGGGTTTATTTCCTTGGATTCATTCCCTGAATTCGTTCCTTGGATTTCATTTCCTTGGATTCCATTTCCTTGGATTAATTAGTTGGATTCATTCCTTAAATTTCATTTTCCTTGGATTCATCCACTGGGTTCCATTTCCTTGGATTTAATTTCCTTGGATTCATTCCTCGGATCCCATTTCCTTGGATTTTATTTCCATTCATTCCGTTTCCATTCCAAGCTTCCCTTTTCCTCTTCCTGCTCTGGCGGAAGCTGCCCCTGGGTCCCAGCTCCAAATCCATAAAAATCCACGAAAATCCCATTTTTGGTTGCTCCTCAGCAGCAGAAACCCCCCCAAACCTCCTCACCTTGCTGGATAACCACCCCTCCCACCCCTTTTTTTGGGAATTCCAAATCCAGCTCCAAATCCAAATGGGTTGGAGCTCCAAATCTACAAAAATCAACAAAAATCCATGAAAACCCACCAAAATCCATGAAAATCCCATTTTTGCTCGTTCCTCAGCACCAGGAACCCCCAAAACCTCCTCACCTCCCCCCGCTCCCACCCCTTTTTTTGGGAATTCTTGACATTCCTGCTTGGAATTCTCCCCGCAGGGCTCTCCGGCGGCGCGCCGCGCTTTCGTCCCGCAGCTCCGGAGCGGAAAATTCAACGTTCTCCTCACCACCTACGAGTACATCATCAAGGACAAGCACATCCTGGCCAAGGTGAGCGCTGCATCCAGAGGTTTTCCCAATTTTTCCATGCTCAGGGTGTCGGGAAAGAGGAAATTTTTGGACAAATCCAGATATTTGTGCTTGGCAGAAAGGTCTCTGAGTGTAGAAGCTAAAAATGGAGTAGAGATGGAAGGAGGTTTTGATGTAGGAGAATAATTGATGTCTAAATTGGGGTTCTCAGCTTCTTATTGCTTATTTTATAATTTTCTTTCTTATTTTTTTGAGGTTTCTTCTTATTTTATCCAGTTGGTCTTAGTAACCTCAATGAATTCCAGAAGGTCCTGAGAAAATTCTGGTGAAATTCTGAGAAACTTCTGCTAAAACCAGTTGAAAACCAGTTCTGGCTGGTGCCCACCTGAGATGTTCCTCTCCATTTCTCCACTTCTTCCAGATCTGCTGGAAGTCCATGATCGTGGAATTTGGTTTCTCAGCTTCTTCTTCTTTTATGATTTTTTTTCGTATTTTTGAGGGTTTTTCTTATTTTATCCAGTTTGTCTTAGTAACCTCAATGAATTCCTGAAGGTCCTGAGAAAATTCTGCTGAAATTCTGAGAAAATTCTGCTGAAATTCTGAGAAACTTCTGCTAAAACCAGTTAAAAACCAGTTCTGGCTGGTGCACACCTGAGATGTTCCTCTCCATTTCTCCACTTCTCCCAGATCTGCTGGAAGTCCATGATCATGGAATTTGGTTTCTCAGCTTCTTCTTGCTTATTTTATGATTTTATTTCGTATTTTTGAGGGTTTTTCTTATTTTATCCAGTTTTTCTTAGTAACCTCAATGAATTCCTGGGAAGGAGGTTTTGATGTAGGAGAATAATTGATGTCTAAATTTGGGTTCTCAGCTTCTTCTTGCTTATTTTATGAGTTTCTTGCTTATTTTATGAATTTTTTTTCTTACTTTTTGGGGGTTTTTCTTATTTTATCCAGTTTTTCTTAGTAACCTCAATGAATTCCTGAAGGTCCTGAGAAAATTCTGCTGAAATTCTGAGAAAATTCTGCTGAAATTCTGGGAAAATTCTGCTAAAACCAGTTGAAAACCAGTTCTGGCTGGTGCACACCTGAGATGTTCCTCTCCATTTCTCCACTTCTCCCAGATCTGCTGGAAGTCCATGATCATGGAATTTGGTTTCTCAGCTTCTTCTTGCTTATTTTATGATTTTATTTCGTATTTTTGAGGGTTTTTCTTATTTTATCCAGTTTTTCTTAGTAACCTCAATGAATTCCTGAAGGTCCTGAGAAAATTCTGCTGAAATTCTGAGAAAATTCTGCCGAAATTCTAAGAAACTTCTGCTAAAACCAGTTGAAAACCAGTTCTGGCTGGTGCACACCTGAGATGTTCCTCTCCATTTCTCCACTTCTCCCAGATCCGCTGGAAGTACATGATCGTGGACGAAGGCCACCGCATGAAGAACCACCACTGCAAGCTGACCCAGGTCCTCAACACCCACTACGTGGCCCCGCGACGGCTGCTCCTCACCGGGACCCCCCTCCAGAACAAACTCCCCGAGCTCTGGGCCCTCCTCAACTTCCTCCTCCCCACCATCTTCAAGAGCTGCAGCACCTTCGAGCAGTGGTTCAACGCGCCCTTCGCCATGACCGGGGAGAAGGTGCTGGAAAAGGGGAGGGTCTGGGAGAGGGTGGGGGGTGCTGGGGGTGGGTTTGAGGTTGGTGGTGATGGATCTGGAGGGGTTGGGAGGGGTTCTGGAGCTCTGGGAGGTGGATCGGTGTCTGGAATGGATCTGGAGAAGTTGGAAGTGGTTCTGGAGCTCTGGGATATGGGTGAGTGTCTGGAATGGATCTGGAGAAGTTGGGAGTGTCCCTAGAGCTGTGGGAGGTGGATCAGTGTCTGGAATGGATCTGGAGAAGTTGGGAGTGTCCCTGGAGCTCTGGGAGGTGGGTCAGTGTCTGGAATGGATCTGGAGAACTTGGAAGTGTCCCTGGAGCTCTGGGATGTGGATCAGTGTCTGGAATGGATCTGGAGAACTTGGACGTGTCCCTGAAGCTCTGGGATGTGGATCAGTGTGTGGAATGGATCTGGAGAAGCTGGAAGTGTCCCTGGATCTGTGGATCAGTGTCTTGAGTGGACCTGGAGAAGTTGGGGAGTGGTTCTGGAGCTCTGGGATGTGGCTCAGTGTCATTGTTCATGACTCCAGAGGGGTTGGAAGTGTCCCTGGAGCTCTGGAGAAGCTGGGATTCGTTCTGGAGCTTTGGGAGGTAGATCAGTGTATTTTCTGGAGCTGTGGGAGGTGGTCAGGGGGTTTTGGAGTGTTTTGGGGTGTTGGGAGAGTCCATCCACTTCCATTTCTGATGAGAATTCCTGCTCCTGGTGACAATTCCAGGTGGACCTGAACGAGGAGGAGACAATCCTCATCATCCGCCGTCTCCACAAGGTGCTCCGGCCCTTCCTGCTCCGGCGCCTCAAGAAGGAGGTGGAGGCTCAGCTCCCAGAAAAGGTGACACTGGAGGGTGCCCTCACCTTTCCCCATCCCTGGAGACCACTGGGGGGCTCCATCCTGGTCTTAACCCAATCCTGGGATATGGACATGGAGCTTCATCCCACTCCAGAACCATCGCTGGGTTGGGTTGAGCAGGTGGTTGGGTTGGGTTGGGTTGAGCAGATGGTTGGGTTGGGTTGGGTTGGGTTGAGCAGATGGTTGGGTTGGGTTGGGTTGAGCAGGTGTTTGGGTTTGATCCCTCTGGGTTGACTTGGGTTGGGTTGGGTTGAGCAGGTGTTTGGGTTGGGTTGAGCAGGTGTTTGGGTTGGGTTGAACCAATGGTTGGCTTGGGTTGGGCAGGTGCTTGGGTTGGGTAGAATCAATGGTTGGGTTGGGTAGAACCAATGGTTGGGTTGGGTTGAGCAGGTGCTTGGGTTGGGTTGAACCAATGGTTGGCTTGGGTTGGGTTGAACCAATGGTTGGCTTGGGTTGGGTTGAACCAATGGTTGGCTTTGGTTGAGCAGGTGCTTGGGTTGGGTTGAACCAATGGTTGGCTTGGGTTGAGCAGGTGCTTGGGTTGGGTTGAACCAATGGTTGGCTTTGGTTGAGCAGGTGCTTGGGTTGGGTTGAACCAATGGTTGGCTTGGGTTGGGTTGAACCAATGGTTGGCTTGGGTTGAGCAGGTGGTTTGGTTGGGTTGAACCAATGGTTAGCTTGGGTTGGGTTGAACCAGTGGTTGGGTTGGGTTGGGTTGAACCAATGGTTAGCTTGGGTTGAGCAGGTGCTTGGGTTGGGTTGAACCAATGGTTAGCTTGGGTTGAGCAGGTGCTTGGGTTGGGTTGAACACGTGTTTGGGTTGGGTTGGGTTGGGTTGAGCAGGTGGTTTGGTTGGGTTGAACCAATGGTTGGCTTGGGTTGAGCAGGTGCTTGGGTTGGGTTGAAC
>NW_024501881.1:9613-12416 GCF_017590055.1 Onychostruthus taczanowskii
TTGGTTGGGTTGGGTTGGGTTGGGTTGGGTTGAGCAGGTGGTTTGGTTGGGTTGGGTTGGGTTGGGTTGAGCAGATGTTTGGGTTGGATCCCTCTGGCACTTGCTGGGCCTGATGCTCACGGTGACGTTCCCCGTTGGCTCCTGGCAGGTGGAGTACGTCATCAAGTGCGACATGTCGGCGCTGCAGCGCGTCCTCTACCGGCACATGCAGGCCAAGGGTGTCCTCCTCACCGACGGCTCCGAGAAGGACAAGAAGGTCTGGATTGGGAATTTGGGAATGCTGAGCATGGGTTTGTCTCCACCCTGGGGTGGCTTGGGCTCCCAACGTGTTTGGGTGATCCTCCTCGAAGCCAGAATGAGAATAAAACCACAAAATAATTGGGAAAAGATACTTTGATCTCAGCTGAAAGCTGGAGGTGGAAATTTATTTCAATAAATTAAAATTTATTTTTTAAAAAGAATTTATTTTAAATAAATTATTGAAAGAAATTTAAATTTATTGAAATAATTTTCAATTTACTTAAATAAATTCAGCTTTAAGTAAATTTAAATTTACTGAAATAAATTCATTTATTCATTTTTAAATTTTATTTTAATGTCTCTTGAGCCCCCCGTCAACTCCCGGTCAATGATCCCAAAAATTCCTGGGAATTCTGGGCTGGTGAATAGATGGAAGCCAGCACTAATTTGGGTTTTTTAACCTCCTGGATGGTTCCTGGCAGGGGAAAGGTGGCACGAAGACGTTGATGAACACCATCATGCAGCTGCGCAAGATCTGCAACCACCCCTACATGTTCCAGCACATTGAGGTGGGGCCGGCGGGCAGAAACGGGGATGAATCCAGGGGCATGATCCCAAAAAGGCAAAATCCCTAAAGGGTTAAACCCGGGAGAGCCAGGGATGAACAAAATAAAAAGGATAAACCCAACAGGGCTGAACCAAAAAGAGGCCTAACCACAGTGGGGATGAACCCTAAAGGGTTAAGCCCCGGGGGGCCAGGGATGAACAAAATAAAAAGGATAAACCCAACAGGGATGAACCAAAAATAGGGATAAACTCAATGGGGATGAACCCTAAAGGGTTAAACCCGGGAGAGCCAGGGATGAACAAAAAAAAAGGATAAACCTGGCAGGGTTAAACTCAACAGGGATGAACCAAAAATAGGGATAAACTCAATGGAGATGAACCCTAAAGGGTTAAACCCGGGAGAGCCAGGGATGAACAAAAAAAAAGGATACCAATAGGGTTAAACCCAACTGGGTTAAACCCAACAGGGATGAACCAAAAATAGGGATAACCTCAATGGGGAAGAACCCTAAAGGGTTAAACCTGGGAAAGCCAGGGATAAACAAAAAAATGGATAAACTCAGCAGGGTTAAACCCAATAGGGTTAAACCCAACTGGGTTAAACCCAACAGGGATGAACCAAAAATAGGGATAACCTCAATGGGGAAGAACCCTAAAGGGTTAAACCTGGGAAAGCCAGGGATAAACAAAAAAATGGATAAACTCAGCAGGGTTAAACCCAATAGGGTTAAACCCAACTGGGTTAAACCCAACAGGGATGAACCAAAAATAGGGATAACCTCAATGGGGAAGAACCCTAAAGGGTTAAACCTGGGAAAGCCAGGGATAAACAAAAAAATGGATAAACTCAGCAGGGTTAAACCCAATAGGGTTAAACCCAACTGGGTTAAACCCAACAGGGATGAACCAAAAATAGGGATAACCTCAATGGGGAAGAACCCTAAAGGGTTAAACCTGGGAAAGCCAGGGATAAACAAAAAAATGGATAAACTCAGCAGGGTTAAACCCAATAGGGTTAAACCCAACTGGGTTAAACCCAACAGGGATGAACCAAAAATAGGGATAACCTCAATGGGGAAGAACCCTAAAGGGTTAAACCTGGGAAAGCCAGGGATAAACAAAAAAATGGATAAACTCAGCAGGGTTAAACCCAATAGGGTTAAACCCAACTGGGTTAAACCCAACAGGGATGAACCAAAAATAGGGATAACCTCAATGGGGAAGAACCCTAAAGGGTTAAACCTGGGAAAGCCAGGGATAAACAAAAAAATGGATAAACTCAGCAGGGTTAAACCCAATAGGGTTAAACCCAACTGGGTTAAACCCAACAGGGATGAACCAAAAATAGGGATAACCTCAATGGGGAAGAACCCTAAAGGGTTAAACCTGGGAAAGCCAGGGATAAACAAAAAAATGGATAAACTCAGCAGGGTTAAACCCAATAGGGTTAAACCCAACTGGGTTAAACCCAACAGGGATGAACCAAAAATAGGGATAACCTCAATGGGGAAGAACCCTAAAGGGTTAAACCTGGGAAAGCCAGGGATAAACAAAAAAATGGATAAACCCAACAGGGTTAAACTCAACTGGGTTAAACCCAGGAGAACCAGGGATGAACCAAAAAAAGGATAAACCCAATAGGGGTAAACCTACAAAACTGGGATAAATCAAAACCAGGGATAAACCCAACAGGGTTAAACCCAACAGGGTCAAACTTAACAGGCTTAAACTCAAAACAGGGAGAATTCAAAACCAGGGATAACCCTAATGAGGATAAACCCAAACAGGGTTAAACCCAACAGGGTTAAACCCAGGAGAAACAGGGATGAACCAAAAAAACAAAAAAATGGATAAACCCAACAGGGTTAAACTCAACTGGGTTAAACCCAGGAGAACCAGGGATGAACCATAAAAAGGGATAAACCCAATGAGGTTAAGCCCAACAGGGTTAAACCCAGGAGAACCAGGGATGAACCAAAAAAAGGATAAACCCAAC
>NW_024501881.1:12423-23434 GCF_017590055.1 Onychostruthus taczanowskii
GCAAACCCAACAAAACAGGGAGAATCCAAAACCAGGGATAATCCAAACGAGCATAAACCCAAACAGGGTTAAACCTAACAGGGTTAAACCCAGGAGAACCAGGGATGAACCAAAAAAAGGGATAATTCAATGGGTTAAACCCAACAGGGTTAAACCCAACAGGGTTAAAACCAGAAAAACCAGGGATGAACCAAAAAAAGGATAAACCCAACGGGGGTAAACCTACAAAACTGGGATAAACCAAAACCAGGGATAAACCCAACAGGGTTAAACCCAGCAGGGTTAAACTCAACAGGGTTAAACTCAACAAATATGGGAGAATCTAAAACCAGGGATAACCCTAACAAGGATAAACCCAAACAGGGTTAAACCCAATGGGGTTAAAACCCAGGAGAACCAGGAATGAACCAAAAAAAGGATAAACCCAACGAGGGTAAACCTACAAAACTGGGACAAATCAAAACCAGGGATAAACCAAACAGGGTTAAGCCCAACGGGGTCAAACTTAACAGGGTTAAACTCAACAGGGAGAATCCAAAACCAGGGATAAACGCAACAGGGTTAAACCCAACTGGGTTAGACCCAGGAGAACCAGGGATGAACCAAAAAAAGGATAAACCCAATGAGGGTAAACCAAACAAAACTGGGATAAACCAAAACCAGGGATAAACCCAGCAGGGTTAAACCCAACAGGGTCAAACTTAACAGGCTTAAACTCAAAACAGGGAGAATTCAAAACCAGGGATAACCCTAATGAGGATAAACCCAAACAGGGTTAAACCCAACAGGGTTAAACCCAGGAGAACCAGGGATGAACCAAAAAAAGGATAAACCCAACAGGGTTAAACCCAACAAAGATGAACCAAATCAAACCCTTCCATTCTTCTGTTTTCCACCCAAAAAAATCCATCCTCCTTCTCACCAGCTTCTTGAGGGAACTGGGGCTCCTGAAGGCAGCTCCAGATTTTTTGGGGCAGTTCCTTCTGATTTGTGACACCATTTCTCCTCTCCCATTTCAGGAATCCTTCTCGGAGCACTTGGGGTTCACGGGCGGGATCGTGCAGGGGTGAGTGACCAATTTTGGGATTAATGTTGAAATCCGTGAATTTACGAACTCAGAACGGTTTTTTGGGATGGAGGATGAACCGTTCCCACCTCATGATTCCAGATGATCCCGACAAGGGGGAAACACCAAATTTTCGGCCTCAAATCCCGTTTTTTCCTCTCATTCTGATAATTTTTATCCACCCCAGGTTGGATTTATACCGTGCCTCCGGGAAGTTCGAGCTCCTGGACCGGATCCTGCCCAAACTCCGGGCCACCAACCACAAGGTGCTGCTCTTCTGCCAGATGACCTCCTTGATGACCATCATGGAGGATTATTTTGCTTATCGTGGCTTCAAATACCTCAGGCTGGATGGTGAGTGCCCCTGGCGTGGGGTGGGATGTGGGGAGGGGGTCATTGGTGTCCCCAGGGGGTGGTGGGGTCATTGGTGTCCCCAGGGGGTGGTGGGACAGTGGGCAAGGTGGAGCTCAAGGTCAAGACATCAAGAAAAGGTCCTAAAATATAAAGAAATGAAGGTATTGGGGTGGGTAGAAAGATGTTGAGGAATTTCAAGATTAAAAAAATTAGAAAACCATCAAAATATGAAGATAAATCTCTTAATTAAAGATGGAGAGATATCAAAATAGATGTGAAGGTAAGGAGATAAATTTCAGTGTGTCAAAGTAGATATCAAGGGAGAAAGTGAGATAAGATATTGATAAATGAAAAGATCAATGTCCTGATATCCAGATCATGTGATCAATATTGAGACATTGATATTGAGAAATCAATAGTGAGATTGATATCAAGATTGGCATCAAGATTGGCATCAAGATTTTAAATATCAATACCTTGATGTCCAGATTGTGTGATCAATATTGAGACATTGATATTGAGAAATCAATAGTGAGATTGATATCAAGATTGGCATCAAGATTGGCATCAAGATTTTAAATATCAATACCTTGATGTCCAGATTGTGTGATCAATATTGAGACATTGATATTGAGAAATCAATAGTGAGATTGATATCAAGGTTGATATCAAGGTTAGCATCAATATTTCAAATATCAATATCAAAATATTGAGATAGCAAGATTGATATCAGTATTTACATCAAGATCATCATCAAAGACGTTGAGGTTGATATCAAGATCGATATCAAGATTTCAAATATCAGTATCTTGATATCCAGATTCTAAGATCAATATCAAGACATTGAGATAGGAAGATTGATATCAGTATTTATATCAAGATCAACATCAAAGACATTGAGATTGATATCAAGATCAATGTAAAGATCAATATCTTGATATCCAGATTGCAGGATGTTTATTGATACTGAAATACCAATAAAAAGATCAATATCAAGGTTTGTATCAAGATCAGCATTAAAGATATCAAGCTTTGTATCAAGGCTGATATCAAGATATCAAAGATTGATATCAATATTTTTAAGTTTTGATATAAAAATATTGATTATATCAATTATCAAAGATTGATATCAAGTGATAGAAGATTGATATCAAGATGTCAGAGATGGACATCAAGGCATCATTGCCTGCTGCTGTTTTCCCCAAAAACGGCCCCAAAATGACCCCAAAATGGCCTCAATAATTCTGTTCTCATGTGACTAAAACAAATATGGATTAATTGGATTAATTGGTTAATTAATTGGGTCAGAACAGGATGAGATTTCAAGTCCCTTCCGACCCAAATGATTCTGAAATGAGCGTGGATTAAGAGCACAAAATGTCACCCATGGCCCTCACAAATCTCCAAAAATTACCCCAAAATGGCATCAATAATTCTGTTCTCATGTGACTAAAACAAATGTGGATTAATTGGTTGAATTAATTGGCTTGGATTAATTGGGTTGGAACAGGGTGGGATTTAAGGTCCCTTCCAACCCAAATGGTTCTGAAATGAGCGTGGATTAAGAGCACAAAATGTCACCCATGGCCCTCACAAATCTCCAAAAACTGCCCCAAAATGGCCTCAATAATTCTGTTCTCATGTGACTAAAACAAATATGGATTGATTAGATTAATTGGTTAATTAATTGGGTCAGAACAGGATGAGATTTAAAGTACCTTCCAACCCAAATGATTCTAAAATGAGCACGAATTAAGAATACAAAATGTCACCCATGGCCCTCACAAATCCCCAAAAACGGCCCCAAAATGACCCCAAAATGGCCTCAATAATTCTGTTCTCATGTGACTAAAACAGAGGTGGATTAATTGGTTGAATTAATTGGCTTGGATTAATTGGGTTGGAACAGGGTGGAATTTAAGGTCCATTCCGACCCAAAAGATTCTGAAATGAGCGTGGATTAAGAGCACAAAATGTCACCCATGGCCCTCACAAATCTCCAAAAATGGCCCCAAAACAACCCCAAAATTACCCCAAAATGACCCAAAACGACCTCAGTAATTCTGACTGCTGTGATCCCAACTTCTACCCCACCTCAGAGCAGGATCCACCCCTTTCCCCCCATTTTTTCCCAATCTTTTTACCAAAATCACCCAAACCTGAAACGAAACCACCAATCCCGTTGGGACTGGGAACGGGAGCTCAATTCAATGGGAATCCCATTCCCGACGGAACCTTCCGGAACCTTCCCTCGTTCCGGTGCCGGGAAGGGGACGGGAGTGACGCCCGTGTGGGATTCCAGGGACCACGAAGGCCGAGGACCGGGGGATGTTGTTGAAGACGTTCAACGAGCCCGGCTCCGAGTATTTCATCTTCCTGCTGAGCACGCGGGCCGGCGGGTTGGGCCTCAACCTCCAGTCGGCCGACACCGTCATCATCTTCGACAGCGACTGGAACCCACACCAGGTAGGGCCAGGAGCGGCCACGGATCCGTGGGATTGGAAATCGACCCAAAAATCAGCTCAGAAATGGGGATGTTGAGGCAAAGGAACGCCCAAAGTCTGGTTTGAAGTGAGCCTAAAATTGATGGATCCAGAAATGGCACAAAAGTCAACCCAAAACCCAACTGGCCTATCCAAAAATGACACAAAAGTCAACCCAAAAGTCAACTGGCCAACCCAAAACCCAACTGACGCATCCAAAACTCGACTGACCCATCCAAAAATGACACAAAAGTCAACCCAAAAGTCAACTGACCAACCCAAAACCCAACTGATTGACACAAGACCCAACTGACCAACCCAAAACCCAACTGATCCAAAAACTGACACAAAAAAATCAACCCAAAACTCAACTGACTGAGCCAAAAGCCAACTGACCAACCAAAAAACCAACTGATTGACCCAAAACCCAACTGGCCCAAAGACTGACATAAAAATTGACCCAAAACCCAACTGACAAACCCAAAAACTGACACAAAAATCGACCCAAAACCCAACTGACCCAAAAACTGACACAAAAATCGACCCAAAACCCAATGGACTGACCCAAAACCCAACTGACTGACCCAAATCCCAATGAACCAGCCCCAAAACCAACTGACCCAAAGAGGAGCCATGATCTTGGAATTCCATCCTGGAGAGCCACCCCCAAATCCCAACGTTTGCAGCTGGGGTTTCCCTGCACCCTCTGAAGGAAAGAACATCCCATGATCCCGTTCTGGAATTCCCAAAACCCTCTGGGATTGCTGAGGGCACATCCAATGTCTTTGAGGATAAAAATGGAGTTTTTGGGAGCCCCTCATCTAATGCTGCCCCTTCCCAGAAGAATCCTGGTCTTCTTCTTCCCAGAAGAATCCTGGTCCTGGTGATTCCGTTACCCGAATTCTCCTAACCCTTGGAGATCCCTCAATTCCTCATGATGCATCCCACACCTTTCCCGTGGTTTATTTGAAGTTAAACCAGGCTTTTTTTGGCATCTCTTGGCCAATGTGACAATTTTCTCCAGGACCTTCATGGTCTCCCACCAATCCCACCGCCCGAATTCCCATAATCCTCAACTGACCAACCCAAAACCCAACTGATGCATCCAAAACTCAACTGGCCCCAAAAATTACACAAAAGTCAATCCAAAAGTCAACCGACCCATCCAAAACCCAACTGACCCATCCAAAAATGACACAAAAGTCAACTGACCAACCCAAAACTCAACTGACCCAAAAATGACACAAAAGTCAACCCAAAAGCCAACTGACCAACCCAAAACCCAACTGATGCATCCAAAACTCAACTGGCCCCAAAAATTACACAAAAGTCAATCCAAAAGTCAACCGACCCATCCAAAACCCAACTGACCCATCCAAAAATGACACAAAAGTCAACCCAAAAGTCAACTGACCAACCCAAAACCCAACTGACGCATCCAAAACTCAACTGACCCATCCAAAAATGACACAAAAGTCAACTGACCAACCCAAAACTCAACTGGCCTATCCAAAAATGACACAAAAGTCAACCCAAAAGTCAACTGACCAACCTAAAACCCAACTGACGCATCCAAAACTCGACTGACCCATCCAAAAATGACACAAAAGTCAACTGACCAACCCAAAACTCAACTGACCCAAAAATGACACAAAAGTCAACCCAAAAGCCAACTGACCAACCCAAAACCCAACTGATGCATCCAAAACTCAACTGGCCCCAAAAATTACACAAAAGTCAATCCAAAAGTCAACCGACCCATCCAAAACCCAACTGACCCATCCAAAAATGACGCAAAAGTCAGCTGACCAACCCAAAACCCAACTGACTGACACAAGACCCAACTGACCAACCCAAAACCCAACTGATCCAAAAACTGACACAAAAAAATCAACCCAAAACTCAACTGACTGACCCAAAACCCAACTGACCAACCCAAAAACCAACTGATTGACCCAAAACCCAACTGGCCCAAAGACTGACACAAAAATTGACCCAAAACCCAACTGACAAACCCAAAAACTGACACAAAAATCAACCCAAAACCCAACTGACCCAAAAACTGACACAAAAATCGACCCAAAACCCAATGGACTGACCCAAAACCCAACTGACTGACCCAAAACCCAATGAACCAGCCCCAAAACCAACTGACCCAAAGAGGAGCCATGAGCTTGGAATTCCATCCTGGAGAGCCACCCCCAAATCCCAACGTTTGCAGCTGGGGTTTCCCTGCACCCTCTGAAGGAAAGAACATCCCACAATCCCGTTCTGGAATTCCCAAAACCCTCTGGGATTGCTGAGGGCACATCCAATGTCTTTGAGGATAAAAATGGAGTTTTTGGGAGCCCCTCATCTAATGCTGCCCCTTCCCAGAAGAATCCTGGTCTTCTTCTTCCCAGAAGAATCCTGGTCCTGGTGATTCCGTTACCCAAATTCTCCTAATCCTTGGAGATCTCTCAACTCCTCATGGTGCATCCCACACCTTTCCCGTGGTTTATTTGAGGTTAAACCAGGCTTTTTTTGGCATCTCTTGGCCAATGTGACAATTTTCTCCAGGACCTTCATGGTCTCCCACCAATCCCACCGCCCGAATTCCCATAATCCTTCAGGATCTTTGAGAGCCCTTGGGGTTCATCTCGTGTTTTCCCCATTTTAAGGCTAAAAGTGGAGTTTGGGATCTCCATAATCCCATTCCTGGATCCCTGGGATCCTTGGGGATCCCTCAGGGATCAGCCGGCGTCGTCCCTGTGGATTTTGAGGACAAAATTTGGATTTTGAGGACAAAACCAGGGATTTTAAGGACAAAACCAAGGATTTTAAGGACAAAATCAGGGATTTTGAGGACAAAACCAGGGATTTTAAGGACAAAACCAGGGATTTTAAGGACAAAATCAGGGATTTTAAGGACAAAATCAGGGATTTTGGCTCCCTTTGGCCGTCCCACAGTCCTGGTAATTCCATTGCCACATCCTTGGGAACCCCTGCAGATTTTGAGGACAAAACCAGGGATTTTGAGGACAAAATCA
Source organism: Onychostruthus taczanowskii (assembly GCF_017590055.1). Classification (NCBI taxonomy): domain Eukaryota; kingdom Metazoa; phylum Chordata; class Aves; order Passeriformes; family Passeridae; genus Onychostruthus; species Onychostruthus taczanowskii. The sequence goes on from NW_024501881.1 coordinate 19,356, forward strand.
GGGATTTTAAGGACAAACCCAGGGATTTTGGGACCCTTTGGCCATCCCACACTCCTGGTAATTCCATTGCCACATCCTTCGGAACACCTGCAGATTTTGAGGACAAACCCAGGGATTTTGGCTCCCTTTGGCCATCCCACAGTCCTGGTGACCCCATTGCCACATCCCCATCATCCCTGGGAAGCCCTGCAGATTTTAAGGACAAAACCAGGGATTTTGGCTCCCTTTGGCCATCCCACAATCCTGGTAATTCCTTTCCCACATCCCCGTCATCCTTGGGAACCGCTGCAGATTTTGAGGACAAAACCAGGGATTTTAAGGACAAACCAGGGATTTTAAGGACAGAACCAGGGATTTTGAGGACAAACCCAGGGATTTGGGGATCCTTTGGCCATCCCACAGTCCTGGTGACCCCACTGTCACATCCCCATGTTCCCTGGGAACCCCTGCAGATTTTGAGGACAAACCCAGGGATTTTGGGACCCTTTGGCCATTCCACACTCCTGGTGACCCCATTACCACATCCCCATCATCCTTGGGAACCCCTGCAGATTTTGAGGACAAACCCAGGGATTTTAAGGACAAACCAGGGATTTTAAGGACAGAATCAGGGATTTTGAGGACAAACCAGGGATTTTGAGGACAAACCAGGGATTTTATGTACAGAACCAAGGATTTTGAGGACAAACCCAAGGATTTTGGCTCCCTTTGGCCCTCCCACACTCCTGGTGACCCCATTTCCCCATCCCCATCATCCTCGGCATTCCCAAACCACCCTCAGGCCTCGTCCCACCTCTCCCCCCACGGATTTTCGAGGACAGGAAGGGGATTTTTGGTAGCCCAGAGCTATCACCACCCCCTTCCCCCAGGACCTCCAGGCCCAGGACCGGGCTCACCGCATCGGGCAGCAGAACGAGGTCCGCGTCCTCCGCCTCTGCACCGTCAACAGCGTGGAGGAAAAAATCTTGGCAGCAGCCAAATACAAACTCAACGTGGACCAAAAAGTGATCCAGGCGGGAATGTTCGACCAGAAATCCTCCAGCCACGAGCGCCGGGCCTTCCTTCAGGCCATCCTCGAGCACGAGGAGCAGGATGAGGTGAGATCCAGAGCAGGAGTTTCCCGTGGGGGAATTTTTTTTTGGGGGTTAGGAGTCAGAGAGAGAAAGTTTTTTAACAACAAAAAAAATTAAAAAAAAAAAAAAATTATGCAAACAAACCGACCCCAAGAGCAGGTTTGAGGACAAAACCAGGGATTTTAAGGACAAAACCAGGGATTTTGAGGACAAACCCAGGGATTTTGGCTCCCTTTGGCCATCCCACAGTCCTGGTGACCCCACTGTCACATCCCCATGTTCCCTGGGAACCCCTGCAGATTTTGAGGACAAACCCAGGGATTTTGGCTCCCTTTGGCCATCCCACAGTCCTGATGATCCCGTTGCCACATCCCCATGTTCCCTGGGAACCCATACATATTTTAAGGACAAACCAGGGATTTTAAGGACAAAACCAGGGATTTTTGGCTCCCTATGGCCGTCCCACACTCCTGGTGATGCCATTGCCACATCCTTGGGAACCTCTGCAGATTTTGAGGACAAAACCAGGGATTTTAAGGACAAAACCAGGGATTTTGGGATCCTTTGGCCATCCCACACTTCTGGTAATTCCATTGCCACATCCTTGGGAACCCCTGCAGATTTTGAGGACAAACCCAGGGATTTTGGGACCCTTTGGCCATTCCACACTCCTGGTGACCCCATTACCACATCCCCATCATCCTTGGGAACCCCTGCAGATTTTGAGGACAAACCCAGGGATTTTGGGACCCTTTGGCCATTCCACACTCCTGGTGACCCCATTACCACATCCCCATCATCCTTGGGAACCCCTGCAGATTTTGAGGACAAACCCAGGGATTTTGTGTACAGAACCAAGGATTTTGAGGACAAACCCAAGGATTTTGGCTCCCTTTGGCCATCCCACAGTCCTGGTGATGCCGTTGCCACATCCCCATCATCCTTGGGAACCCATACATATTTTGAGGACAAACCCAGGGATTTTGGCTCCCTTTGACAATCCCACAGTCCTGGTGACCCCATTACCACATCCCCATCATCCCTGGGAAGCCCTGCAGATTTTGAGGACAAACCCAGGGATTTTGAGGACAAACCAGGGATTTTGTGTACAGAACCAAGGATTTTGAGGACAAACCCAAGGATTTTGGCTCCCTTTGGCCCTCCCACACTCCTGGTGACCCCATTTCCCCATCCCCATCATCCTCGGCATTCCCAAACCACCCTCAGGCCTCGTCCCACCTCTCCCCCCACGGATTTTCGAGGACAGGAAGGGGATTTTTGGTAGCCCAGAGCTATCACCACCCCCTTCCCCCAGGACCTCCAGGCCCAGGACCGGGCTCACCGCATCGGGCAGCAGAACGAGGTCCGCGTCCTCCGCCTCTGCACCGTCAACAGCGTGGAGGAAAAAATCTTGGCAGCAGCCAAATACAAACTCAACGTGGACCAAAAAGTGATCCAGGCCGGAATGTTCGACCAGAAATCCTCCAGCCACGAGCGCCGGGCCTTCCTTCAGGCCATTCTCGAGCACGAGGAGCAGGATGAGGTGAGATCCAGAGCAGGAGTTTCCCGTGGGGGAATTTTATTTTTTTTGGGGGTTAGGAGTCAGAGAGAGAAAGTTTTTTAACAACCAAAAAAATTAAAAAAAAAAAAATTTATACAAACAAACCGACCCCAAGAGCAGGGAGCATGGCAGCTTGTTTGGAATTTTTTGGGAAAGTAACGTCTGGGTTAAAAAAAAGAAAAAAAAAAAAGAAAAAAAAGGCGCCGGATTGACAGCCCTGGAGACTGAATCCCTGTGTTTATCCACAGAGCAGACAGAGCGCGGGCAGTGGCAGCTTCCCCCACGCTGCCTCCTCCCTGTGCCTGGGCGCTGAGTCGGAGGAAGCACCTCTAAAGGTGAGCGGGGTCGTTCAGTCTCCACTGCCCATTCAATCCTCCCGCCAGCACCGCCCGGCACTGCCCCGCCAGCAGCTCAGGGAGGGCCAGGAGCCGCAGGGAAACGGGCTGGGAAGAGGCAGCAGTGAGGTCCAGGTGATAAATGTGAGGTTGGAAGGGCCTGAGAAGGCCAGAAATGAGATTGAAATGGCCAAAAGTGAGATTTAAATGGCCTGAAACAGCCAAAAGTGAGATTTAAGTGGCTTGAAATAGCCAAAAGTGAGACTGAAATGGCCAGAAGTGAGATTGAAATGGCCTGAAACGGCTAAAAGTGAGATTGAAATGGATTGGAAGAGCAAAAAATGAGACTGAAATGGCCTGAAACGGCCAAAAGTGGGATTGAAATGGATTGGAAGAGCCAGAAATGAGATTGAAACGGCCAAAAGTGAGATTGAAATGGCCTGAAATGGCCAAAAGTAAGACTGAAATGGCTTGGAAGGGCCACAAATGAGATTTAAATGGCCTGAAACAGCTAAAAGTGAGATTTAAGTGGCTTGAAAGAGCCAGAAATTAGATTGAAGTTGTCTGAAATGGCCAAAAGTGAGATTGAAATGGCCAAAAGTGAGATTTAAGTGGCTTGGAAGAGCCAAAAGTGGGATTGAAACGGCCTGGAAGGGTCAGAAATGAGGTTGAAAGGGCCTGAGAGGGCCAGAAATGAGATTTAAATGGCCTGAAATGGCCAAAAGTGAGATTGAAATGGCCTGGAAGGACCAGAAATGAGATTGAAATGGCCTGAGAATGACAGAAATGAGATTTAAGTGGTCTGAAATGGCCAAAAGTGAGATTTCAGTAGTTTGAAACGGCCAAAAGTGAGATTTAAACAACCTGAAACAGCCAAAAGTGAAATTTAAGGGTTTTGGAAGGGCAAGAAATGAGATTGAAATGGTTTGAAATGGCCAAAAGTGAGATTGAAATGGCTTGGAAGGGCAGAAATGAGATTGAAACACCTTGGAAGGGTCAGAAATGAATTTTAAATGGCCAAAAGTGAGGTTGAAGTGGCTTGGAAGGACCAAAAGTGAGATTGAAACGGCCTGAGAATGACAGAAAAGAGATTTAAATGGTCTGAAATGG
>NW_024501882.1:0-716 GCF_017590055.1 Onychostruthus taczanowskii
TCGGTTTTGGGATATTTGGGGTCGGTTCGGGGTCAGTTTTGGTGTCGGTTTGGGGTATTTGGGGTCGGTTTTGGGATGTTTGGGGTCAGTTTCGGGGTGTTTGGGGTCGGTTTTGGGGTCAGTTTCGGGGTCAGTTTCACGTTATTTGGGGTGACATTTTTGAGCCATTCAGGGTCAGTTTTGGAGTAAATTTTGGGCTGTTTGGGGTCAGTTTTGGGCTGTTTGGGGTCGGTTTTGGGATATTTGGGGTCGGTTTGGGGTCGGTTTTGGGTCGGTTTTGGGCTGTTGGGGGTCAGTTTTGGGGTGTTTGGGGTCGGTTTCAGGTTATTTGGGGTGACATTTTTGGGTTATTTGGGGTCGGGTTGGGGTCGGTTTTGGGTCGGTTTTGGGCTGTTGGGGGTCAGTTTTGGGGTGTTTGGGGTCGGTTTCAGGTTATTTGGGGTGACATTTTTGGGTTATTTGGGGTCCATTTTGGGCTCAGTTTTAGGTTATTCGGGGTCAGTTTTGGGGTGACATTTTTGAGCTATTAAGGGTCGGTTTTGGGGTCAGTTTCAGGCTGTTTGGGGTCAGTTTTGGGGTCAATTGTGGGGTCAGTTTTGGGGTCAGTTTTGGGGTCAGTTTTGGGTTATTTGGGGTCAGTTTTGGGGTCAGTCTCGGGGTGAAATTTTTGGGGTATTTAGGGTCAGTTTGGGGGTCAGTTTTGGGGTCAGTTTTGG
>NW_024501883.1:0-716 GCF_017590055.1 Onychostruthus taczanowskii
GGGGATTTTGGGGAATTTGGGAGGGATATGGGGGAAATTTTGAGATTTTGGGTGGTCCTGAGGGAGTTTGGGGGGAATTTGGGGGTCCTGGTGGATTTTAGGAGGGATTTTGGGGGGTCCTGGGTGGGTTTAGGGGAAAATTTTGGGGGGAATTTTGGGGTTTTAGAGGGAATTTGGGGAGTTGAGGGTGGTCCTGAGGGGTTTTAGGGGGGATTTGAGGAGGATTTGGGGTTTTTTGGGGTCTACAAAAGAACATTTGGGATGTTGGAGTGGGAGGGGTCCCCAAAATCCCCCCAAAATTGCTCCCCCCACCCCAAAAAGATCTGCAGGTGAAATCTGAGCCGGGCTCGCCGAGCTCGTCCCGCAGCTCCGGCGCCTCCGAGCCCCAGATTTGGGTATGAGAGCCCCAAAATCCCCCAAAAATACCCCAAAATCCCCCAAAAATTCCTCAAATAATCCCCCAAAAATACCCCCAAAATCCCCCCAAAAATACCCCAAATCCCCTCCAAACTATCCCCAAAATCCCCCCAAAAATATCCCAAATTTTGGTGGAAAAATGCGCAAAAATTCCGTAAAAATATCCCAAATTTTGGTGGAAAAATCCCCCAAAAATCCCCCAAAAAACCCCCCAAAAAATTATCCCCAAAATCCCCTCAAAAATACCCCTAAAAATCCCATCAAAAAATTCTCCAAATCCCCTCAAAAATATCCCCAAA
>NW_024501884.1:0-715 GCF_017590055.1 Onychostruthus taczanowskii
TTTCCCAAAATCCCCATTTCCCCCCAATTCCCATTTTTCCCCCCCCCCGTTTTTTTGCCCGAATTCCCGTGTTTTTGCCCCATTCCTCACCCCCCGGGGGGGGCTCTCCCGGCCCCTCCCCCTCGCTCTCGTCGCTCTCGGCCCCTCCCCCACCCGGGGGGCTGAGGGGGGGGGGCAGCGCCCCCTCCCCCACCCGCTCCCGCGCCAGCAGCGACAGCTTCTCCCGGGAGCTGCGGCGGGACCTGGGGGAAAAAACGGGATTTTGGGAAAAAACAGAAATTAATAAAAATGGCAATTCATTTTGAGTGAAAAAACGGGGATTTTGGGCAAAAAAAGGGGGATTTTGGGGGGAAAAATGGGGATTTGGGGCAAAAAAACGGGGATTTTGGGCAAAAAAATGGGGATTTTGGGGGTCCCAGGGAGCTTCTCCCGGGAGCTGCGGCGGGACCTGGGGGGAAAAACGGGATTTTGGGAAAAAACAGAAATTAATAAAAATGTTAATTCATTTTGAGTGAAAAAACGGGGATTTTGGGCAAAAAAAGGGGGATTTTGGGGGGAAAAATGGGGGTTTTGGGGGGAAAAAGGGGGATTTGGGGGTCCCAGGGAGCTTCTCCCGGGAGCTGCGGCGGGATCTGGGGGAAAAAACGGGATTTTGGGAAAAAATAGAAATTAAAAAATATAAAATTTAATTTTGAGTGAAAAAACGGGGATTTTG
>NW_024501885.1:0-715 GCF_017590055.1 Onychostruthus taczanowskii
ATCATTATATTACATTACATCACATTATATCATTATATTACGTTACATTACATCATTATATTACATTACATTACACTACATTACATTATATTATTATATTATATTACATTACATGACACTGCACTACATTATATCATTATATTATATTATATTGCATTCCATTACATCACACGACAGTACATTGTATAAAAGAACACCAAAGAGCCCTGACGAACCCAGCAATTGTTGTTTCCAGACCGCTCAGAAGCTCCTCGTGGCACTGGTGACGCTCCCCGGGGTCCCACACAGCCTGGCCCTGATTGGCCAGTGGGTGAAACCACCCGCAGCGCCCACCAATCAAACCATGCCCTGTGGGAACACCCCCCTGGAGGAGGTGACACCGAGGAGGAGGTGACACCGAGGACAGGGTGACACTGAGGACAGGGTGACAACGAGGAGGAGGTGACACCGAGGAGGAGGTGACACCGAGGACAGGGTGACACCGAGGACAGGGTGACACCAAGGAGGAGGTGACACCGAGGAGGAGGTGACACCGAGGACAGGGTGACACCGAGGACAGGGTGACACCAAGGAGGAGGTGACAACGAGGAGGAGGTGACACCAAGGCTGGTGACACCAAGGACACGGTGACACCGAGGACAGGGTGACATTGAGGTGAGGGTGGCACCAAAAAGGAGGTGACACCAAGAAGGAGGTGACACCGAGGACAGGGTGA
>NW_024501886.1:0-714 GCF_017590055.1 Onychostruthus taczanowskii
TGGGGGGATTTGGGGGGTTTTGGGGGTCTAGCGGGGCTTGCGGTGTTTGGGGTATTTTTGGGTATTTGGGGTATTTTGGGTTTATTTTTTTGGCATTTGGGTTATTTTGGGTGTTTTTGGTTATTTCGGGTGTTTTGGCCGTTTCCGGTGACTGGCCGTTTTTGGTTATTTTGGTTATTTTGGGTTATTTTGGCCATTTTTGGTTATTTTGGGTTATTTTTGGTTATTTTGGGTATTTTGGCCGTTTCCGCTCACGCTGGCTGTTTTTGGTTATTTTGGTTATTTTGGGTTACTTTTGGTTATTTTGGGTTATTTCGGGTGTTTTGGCCATTTCCAGTCACTGGCTGTTTCTGGTTATTTTGGTTATTTTTGGTTATTTTGGCCGTTTTTGGTTATTTTGGGTATTTTTTGTTATTTTGGTGTTTTGGCCGTTTCCGGTCACTGGCTGTTTTTGGTCATTTTGGGTTATTTTGGTTATTTTGTCCGTTTTTGGTTATTTTGGGGTATTTTGGGTTATTTTTGGTGATTTTGGCCGTTTCCGCTCACTCTGGCCGTTTTTGGTCATTTTGAGTTATTTTGGCCGTTTTTGGTTATTTTTTGTGTTTTTGGCCGTTTCTGGTCACTGGCTGTTTTGGGTTATTTTGGTTATTTCGGGGTGTTTTGTCCGTTTTTGGTTATTTTGGCCGGTTTTGGTTATTTTGGTTATTTTGGCCG
>NW_024501887.1:0-734 GCF_017590055.1 Onychostruthus taczanowskii
TTTTTTCTTCCTCCTCTGCCTGTCCAGCATTTTTCTCTTCTCTTAAATATGTTAAGGCAGGGCAGAGGCAGGGCAGCCTCAGCCTCCTCCAATTCTTCCCTTTTCCTCCCCTGCTACCAAAACCTTGACATGGACAACGAATGCATGAGCTTGTCTGTCTGCAACCCTGGCAATAGTGCTTTTAAAGATAAAACTTTTTTCCTCTATGGCATAAAAAGTAACATGGTTTAAGACAGCTGCAGAGGTAACAAAACTTTGAACTTGACAGAATAAAAAAGCCCTTGCACTATCTGAACAGTCTATCTATCATCTATCTATCTATCTATCTATCTATCTATCTATCTATCTATCTATCTATCTATCTATCATCTATCTATCTTATTCTGAGTGTTTATATATAAACAATTTGGTCCTTTCAAAAGGACTGTTATTACTAGGTATTAAATATGCTTTTTGAAAGCAGATCAATTATGAGTCATTATAATTCCTTCCATGATTCTGTTCTCCAACTTTGAGATTTACACTTCTGTTCCCACTTGAATTGATAACAGAAACAAATATGTCTGGCATATTTGTGTAGTGTATGTAATGTGATGGGGAGCACATGCAATATAGAATGAAACTGAATTATTGATGACAGATGAAAGATAAAGTAAAATGTTTCAGTACAACAAAGCTGTGATGTATTTAAAATTAAGAAAATGCACAACTGCATTGGAGAAGGACAAGAAACA
>NW_024501888.1:0-714 GCF_017590055.1 Onychostruthus taczanowskii
ATTGGGGGAAAGTTGGGAAAAAATAGGAAGAAATGCAGAAAAAATGTGGAAAAATTGGGGGGAAGACAGGAAAAAATGGAGAAGAAATGGGGGGAAAAAGGGGATTTTGGGGAAATAAATAATGGGGATTTTGGGAGAAAATGGGAGGAGAAAAGGGGAGAAAATTGGGTAGAAATTGGGAAAATATGGGGGGAAAATGAAAAAAAATGGGGGGAAAATTGGGTAAAAATGGGGAGAAAATTGGGGAAAATTTGGGGGAAAATTGGAGAAAATTGGGAAAATTCAGGAAAAAAAATCAGGGGAAAAAATGGAAAAAAATCAGGAAAAAATGAGAAAGAAAAGGGGGGAAATGGGGAAAAAAACAGTAAGAAATACAGAAGAAAAGGGGGAAAATTGGCAAAAAAAACCAGGAAAAAAATGCAGGAAAAATGGGGAAAAGTTTGGGGGAAAATTGGGAAGAAATGAAGGAAAAAAGTGGAAAAAATTGGGGAAAAATCAGGAAAAAATGAGAAAGAAAAGGGGGGAAATGGGGAAAAAAACAGTAAGAAATACAGAAGAAAAGGGGGAAAATTGGCAAAAAAAACCAGGAAAAAAATGCAGGAAAAATGGGGAAAGAATTGGGGGGGAAAGGGAGGAAAAATGAGGAAAAAATGGGGAAAAATTCACCAAAATAATCAGGAAAAATGTGGGGAAAAAGGGGAAAATTGGGGAAAA
>NW_024501889.1:0-714 GCF_017590055.1 Onychostruthus taczanowskii
ATGTTACAAATCTCTAATGGGGTTCTGGATAGTAAATAACTTGTAGTTATTTTAAGTACTTAAGACTTTATTTCAAAGCCCAACAGACTTTGAGAATAAGAAATTCCAGTTTGCAGCATCAAGAGATCATGTTTTAACAATGTCAGCCATGACAAATTAGCAGTAATCTACCTCTGTAGTGTACTGATGGAGCTGGTGAAATAGCTTGTGGAGCCACTTTTAATTACTTAGGAGCTGTCCTGGTTAACTGGAAAGGTCCCAGTTGGCTGGGGAGTAGCAGATGTGATGCCCACCTACAAAAAGGGCCACAAGGAGGATCTGGCAGCCTGACCTTGTTGCCAGGGAAGGTCATGGAGCCTATGATACTGAGCACTGTCACACAGCATATACAGGATAATCAGGCCCAGGCACCCTGTGTTTGTGGAAGACAGATCTTGCACAAGACCTGTCTTGTGATTGACCAGCCTTCTCCATCTATGGCAAGTGACCTACTCAGTGGATGAGGGAAAGGTGGATGGCGTCCATGTGGACTTCAGTAAATCCTTACATTGCTGTGTCACAACATGCTGGAGAAACTGGGTGTGCTGTTTGCTGGGTAAAAACACAGGCTGGGCCATCAGACTCAGAGAAGGGGGGAATGTGGCACATCCAGCTCGTGGCTGGTCACCAGTGGTGTTCCCCAGCGCTCAGGCTTGTGGTTGCAAAGCTGGTGGT
>NW_024501890.1:0-719 GCF_017590055.1 Onychostruthus taczanowskii
CCCTGGAAGTGTTCAAGGCCGGGCTGGGTTGGTTTGAAAAGAATTCCCAGTGGAATTGGAAATATTTGCTTTGGAGAGCTCAGCGATTAGTGACCAGAGACTGGAAAAATCGTGGATGAGTAGAGGGAATCACCATGAGACCCCACAAACAGCAGGGGCTCAGCCCGGACAAAAGGAGGCCCGGGGGAACCTTCTGGAAGGAGGGTGGAGCCATTTGGGCATTGGGTTCTGTTCCCACGGGACAAGGGACAAGAAGAAACGGCACCAAGTTGTGCCAGGGGAGATTCGGTTGGATATTAGGAGAAATTCCTTCCTGGAAAGGGTTCTCCAGCCCTGGCACGAGTCCCCACCCCTGAGAGGGATCAACGTCCATGTGGGGGTGGCACTTGGGGACATGGTTCAGAGTGGTTTTGTCACTGCTGGGGAAAGAAGAGCTGGACTCAGCCTCAGAGAGCTTTTCCAACCTCAACAATTCCAATCCTACGCCCCTTTGGAAGCTGATTCCAAGATTTCAGCTCCTTACGGTAAATACAGAACCAATTTTGCCATCCGGAACCGACGGCTCAGTCCCTCCTCTAATTGTGGCCAATCCTAATGAACGGCTTAATTGATAAGAATGATAAGCCAGTGATAAGACAACGATAAGCCAACCATAACCCCCTGATAAAATGCCACTAAGCTTTTTCATTATCCACATAAATAATTCCAAATTAATTCTA
>NW_024501891.1:0-713 GCF_017590055.1 Onychostruthus taczanowskii
TTTTGATTTGATTTTGGGGTTTTTTTTGGGGGGGGATCCTCAAATTTTCCCGGACTCCCCTGGAAACCCTGAGGGAGTTTTGGGATTTTTTGGGATTTTTTGGGATTTTTGGGTGGTTTTTTTTATTTTTATTTTTCGTAAATTTTTTGGGGAGATTTTGGGATTTTTTTTTTTTTATTTTTAAATTTTTTTTATTATTTTTGGTAATTTTTTGGGGGGGAGATTTTGGGATTTTTTTATTCTGAGGGATTTTTTGAGGTTTTTTTTTCGATTTTTTGGGGAGATTTTGGGATTTTTTTTTTTTTATTCCATTTTTTTGTTTTCGCGGATTTTGTTTTGGTTCGGTTTTGGGGGTTTTATTGCATTTTTTGCCGTTCTCTATTTTTTTTTTTATTACTATTATTTTTGGAGAATTTTTGAGGTTTTTTTCCCGGATTTTTTTAAGTTTTATTTTTTATTCCCCACATCCCCAAAATCTCCCCAAAATCTCGACAAAAATCCTGAAAATCGGCCCTAAAATCACCCCAAAACCACCCAAAAATCGCCCAAAATGACCCAAAAATCGCCCAAAATGACCCAAAAATCGCCCAAAAATCGCCCCAAAAAGGGAATTTCCGTTTCCCTTCCCACGCCCCGCCCCCTCCCCCGGGAATTTGGGAATTTCTCAAAATTCCCAAAAAAACCCCGAGCGGGGTGGGGGAGGGGCCGCAGCT
>NW_024501892.1:0-11681 GCF_017590055.1 Onychostruthus taczanowskii
CACGAAATTCCCAAAAGTGGTGAAAAACCCACAAAAATGGGCTCAAAATCACCGCAAAACTCATCAAAACCAGCCCGAAACTCATCAAAACCACCCAAAAGTCATCAAAACCAGACTGAAATTCATCAAAACCAGCCCGAAACTCATCAAAACCACCCAAAACTCATCAAAACCAGACTGAAACTCATCAAAACCACCCAAAACTCATCAAAACCAGCCCAAAACTCAACAAAACCACCCAAAACTCATCAAAACCACCCAAAACTCATCAAAACCACCCAAAACTCATCAAAACCAGCCCAAAACTGATCAAAACCGGCCCAAAACTCATCAAAACCAGCCCAAAACTCAACAAAACCACCCAAAACTCATCAAAACCACCCAAAACTCATCAAAACCAGCCCAAAACTGATCAAAACCGGCCCAAAACTCATCAAAACCAGCCCAAAACTCATCAAGACCAGCCCAAAACTCAACAAAACCACCCAAAACTCATCAAAATCCCTGACATCTCCTAAGAAAACCCCAAAATCGCCCCAAAATCCCCCAGGTGTGGTCAAGGGTGGGGGAGGGGAGGGCATCGCCCAAAAGTGGCGAAAGTTCCCAAAAATGGGCTCAAAATCCAGGAAATCCAACTTAAATCCCAAAAAATGGGCTCGAAATCCCCAAAAATGTGCCCAAAATCCCCAAAAATGGGCTCAAAATTCCCAAAAATGAGGAAATCCAACTTAAATCCCAAAAAATGGCCTGGAAATCCCCAAAAATGGGCTCAAAATCCCCAAAAATGGGCTCAAAATCCCCAAAAATGGGATCAAAATCCACAAAAATGCGCCCAAAATCCCCAAAATCGGGATCGTAAATCCCCAAAAATGGGCTCAAAATCCCCAAAAATGGGCTCAAAATCCCCAAAAATGGGCTCAAAATCCCCAAAAATGAGCTCAAATTCCCAAAAATGTGCCCAAACCCCACACAAATTGGCACGAAATCTCCAAAAATGTGCCCAAAATCCCCAAAAATGGGCTCAAAATCCCCAAAAATGCGCCCAAAATCCCCAAAATCGGGATCGTAAATCCCCAAAAATGGGCTCAAAATTCCCAAAAATGGGATCAAAATCCGCAAAAATGTGCCCAAACCCCACACAAATTGGCACAAAATCTCCAAAAATGGGCTCAAAATCCCCCCAAAATGGGATTGAAATCCCCAAAAATGCACCCAAAATCCCCAAAAATAGGCTGGAAATCCCCAAAAATGTGCTCAAAATCCCAAAAAATGTGCCCAAAATCCCCAAAAATGGGATAAAAATCCTCAAAAATGGGCTGGAAATCCCCAAAAATGTGATCAAAATCTCCAAAAATGGGCTTGAAATCCTCAAAAATGTGCCCAAAATCCCCAAATAATAGGCTGGAAATGCCCAAAAATGTGCTCAAAATCCCAAAAAATGTGCCCAAAATCCCCAAAAATGGGATAAAAATCCTCAAAAATGGGCTGGAAATCCCCAAAAATGTGATCAAAATCTCCAAAAATGGGCTTGAAATCCTCAAAAATGTGCCCAAAATCCCCAAATAATAGGCTGGAAATGCCCAAAAATGTGCTCAAAATCCCAAAAAATGTGCCCAAAATCCCCAAAAATGGGATCAAAATCCTCATAAATGGGCTCGAAATCCCCCAAAATGTGATCAAAATCCCCGAAAATGTGCCAGAAATCCTCAAAAATGGGCTGGAAATCCCCAAAAACGGGCTCAAAATCCCCAAAAATGGGCTGGAAATCCCCAAAAACGGGCTCAAAATCCTCAAAAATGGGCTGGAAATCCCCAAAAACGGGCTCAAAATCCCCAAAAATGGGCTGGAAATCCCCAAAAACGGGCTCAAAATCCGCAAAAATGGGCTGAAAACTCCCAAAAATGGGATCAAAATCCGCAAAAATGGGCTCGAAATCCCCGAAAATGTGCCAGAAATCCCCAAAAATGTGCCCGAAATCCCCAAAAATGGGCTGGAAATCCCCAAATATTGGCTCAAAATCCCCAAAAATGAGCTGGAAATACCCAAAAACGGGCTCAAAATCCCCAAAAATGGGCTGAAAACTCCCAAAAATGGGATCAAAATCCGCAAAAATGCGCCCAGAATCCCCAAAAATGCGCCCAAAATCCCCAAAATCGGGATCGTAAATCCCCAAAAATGGGCTCGAAATCCCCAAAAAATGGGCTCAAAATCCCCAAAAATGTGCTCAAAATCCCCAAAATTTGGCTCAAAATCGCAGCAAAACTCATCAAAACCACACCAAAATTCATCAAAATCCCCCAAAACGCCTCAAAATCCCCCAAAATTCCTTCAAACGAACCCGACCTTCTTTAACATCCCCCGAAACTCTTCAAAATCCCCAAAATCTCACCAAAACGAATGCAAAATTCCCCAAAATCCCCCAAAAATCCCCCCAAAATCACCTCAAAAATCCCCAAAATCCCCTAAAATCACCTCAAAATCACCTCAAAACCCCCAAAAATCCCCAAAATCCCCCCAAAATCGCCCCAAAATCCCCAAAAATCACCGCAAAACTCCCAAAAAATCCCCCAAATTCCCCAAAACCGCCCCAAATTCCCCAAAACTTCCCCCAAAATCTCCTCAAAATCCCCTGAATTCCCCCAAATCCGGTGGCACTAAAGGGGGTGGCACTAAAGGTGACACCAGGGGGTAGCACTGGGACCCCCCACGTGTGACACTGGAGGTGACATTGGGACCCTGCGGGTGACACTGGGGTGACACTAAGGGTGGCACCGGGGGTGGCACTGGGGGTGACACCAGGGCCCTCGTGTGACACTGGGGTGGCACTGGGACCCCCCACATGTCACATTGGGGTGACATTGGGACCCTGGGGGTGACACTGGGGTGACACTAAGGGTGGCACCGGGGGTGGCACAGGGACCCTGGGGGTGACACCGGGGGTGGCACCAGGGGTGGCACTGGGACACTCATGTGACCCTGGGGTGGCACTGGGACCCCCCCACATGTGACACTGGGGGTGACATTGGGACCCTGGGGGTGACACCGGTGTGACACTGGTGTGGCACTGGGGGTGGCACCGGGATCTTTGTGTGACACCAGGGGTGACACTAAAGGTGACACCAGGGCGTGGCACTGGGACCCTGGGGGTGACACTGGGGGTGACACCAGGACCCTCGTGTGACACTGGGGATGGCACTGAGGTGACACTAAAGGTGACATTGGGGGTGGTACTGGGACCCTCATGTGACATCAGAGGTGACACCGGGGGTGGCACTAAAGGGGGTGGCACTGAAGGTGACATTAGGGGGGCACTGGGACCCCCCACGTGTGACACTGGGGGTGACATTGGGACCCTGGGGGTGACACTGGGGTGACACTGAGGGTGGCACTGGGACCCTCGTGTGACACCAGAGGTGACACTAAAGGTGACACCGGGGGTGGCACTGGGACCCTGGGGGTGACACCAGAGGTGACACTGGGACCCGTGGTGTGACACTGGGGGTGACACCAAAGGTGACACTAAAGGTGACATCGGGGGTGGCACCGGGACCCTCATGTGACACTGGGAGTGACACTAAAGGTGACACTGGGGTGGCACTGAGGGTGACACTGGGAGTGACACTAAAGGTGACACTGGGGTGGCACTGAGGGTGACACTGGGACACTCATGTGACACTAGAGGTGACACCGGGATCCCAGAGGTGACACTGGGACCCCCGTGTGACACTGGGGGTGGCACTGAGGTGGCAACGGGGGTGACACCAGAGGTGACACTGGGCGTGACACTAAAGCTGACACTGGGGGTGGCGCTGGGGGTGACACTGGGACCTCACGTGTGACACGGGGGTGACATTGGAACCCTGGGGGTGACACCGGGGGTGGCACTGGGGTGGCACTAAAGGGGGTGGCACTGAGGTGACACCAAAGGTGACATCGGGGGTGGCACCGGGACCCTCATGTGACACTGGGAGTGACACTAAAGGTGACACTGGGGTGGCACTGAGGGTGACACTGGGACACTCACGTGTGACACCGGGGGTGACATTGGAACCCTGGGGGTGACACCGGGTGTGGCACTGAGGTGACACTAAAGGTGACATTAGGGGTGGCACTGGGACCTCACATGTGACACCAGGGGTGACACTGGGATCCCACAGGTGACACTGGGGTGGCACTCAGGGTGGCACCGAGACCCTCGTGTGACACCAGGGGTGACACTAAAGGTGACCCCGGGGGTGGCGCCGGGGGTGGCACCGGGACCCTCGTGTGACACTGGGGGTGGCACTGAGGTGACACTGGGGGTGACACCAGAGGTGACACTGGGACCCGTGGTGTGACGCTGGGGGCGACACCACAGGTGACACTAAAGGTGACATTGGGGGTGGCACGGGGACCCTGGGGGTGACACCGGCAGTGACACTAAAGGTGACATTGGGGGTGACACTGGGACCCTGGGGGTGACACCAGTGTGACATTGGGGGTGGCAATGAGGCTGACACCGGGACCCTCGTGTGACACCAGGAGTGACACTAAAGGTGACACTGGGGGTGGCACTGGGGGTGACAATGGGACCCCCCACATGTGACATTGAGGGTGGCACTGGGACCCCTCGCGTGTGACACCGGAGGTGACATTGAGACCCTGGGGGTGACACTGGGGTTGCACTGGGGGTGGCACCAGGGGTGACACCGGGACCCTCGTGTGACACTGGGGTGGCACCGGGGGTGACACTGGTGTGACACTGGGGGTGGCACCGGGGGTGGCACTAAAGTGGGTGGCACTGAGGGTGACAATGGGACCCTCGTGTGACACTGGGGGTGGCACCAGAGGTGACACTAAAGGTGACATCGGGGGTGGCACCGGGACCCTCGTGTGACACTGAGGTGACACTAAAGGTGACACCGGGGGTGGCACTGGGGGTGACACCACAGGTGACACTAAAGGTGACATTGGGGGTGGCACCGGGACCCTCGTGTGACACTGGGGTGACACTGGGACCCCCCACATGTGACACCAGGGGTGACATTGGAACCCTGGGGGTGACACTGGTGTGACACTGGGGGTGGCACCGGGGGGTGACACCGGGACCCTCGTGTGACACTGAGGTGACACTAAAGGTGACACCGGGGGTGGCACTGGGGGTGACAATGGGACCCTCGTGTGACACTGGGGGTGACACCACAGGTGACACTAAAGGTGACATCGGGGGTGGCACCGGGACCCTCGTGTGACACTGAGGTGACACTGGGGGTGACACTGGGGTGACAGCGGGACCCCGGGTGTGACACTGAGGGTGGCACCGGAACCTCGGGGGTGACCCCGTGTCCTCACGCGTCACCCTCCCCGAAAAAGCGTCACCTCCAAAATGTCACCTCCAAAAAGTGCCACCCAAAAATGTCACCTGAAGTTGTCACCCCCAAAAACGTCACCCCAAAAGCGTCACCCTCCAATAAATGTCACCCAAAGTGTGCCACGGCAAAATTGTCACCCGAAAAGCGTCACCCAAAAATGTCACCCAATAAATGCCACCCCCAAAAACTGTCCCAAAAAAAATGTCACCCAAAAGTGTCACCCAAAACTGTCACCCCAAAGTGTCACCCCCAATAAATGTCACCCCTGATAAATGTCACCCGAAAGTGTCACCCCAAAGTGTCACCCCAAAAGACTGTCCCAAAAAGTGTCACCCTAAGAGTGTCACCCTCAAAAAGTCACCCAGAAAGTGTCACCCAAAATTGTCACCCGTCCAAAACTGTCACCCCAAAAGTGTCACTGAAAAAGTGCCACCTCCAAAATTGTCACTCAGAAATTGTCACCCAAAAAGTGTCGCCTCAAAGCGTCACCCCCAAAAAGTTTCACCCAAAAAGTGTCACCCCGAAAGTGTCACCCCCCAAAAAGTGTCACCCCAATAAATGTCACTCCAAAAGTGTCACCTAAAAAGTGTCACCTCAAAAACTGTCCCAAAAAGTGTCACCTAAAAGTGCCACACGGGTGTCACCTAAAAATTGTCACATCCTCAAAAGTGTCACCCCCAATAAATGTCACCCAAAAGTGTCACCCAAAAATTGTCACCCCAAAGACTGTCCCAAAAAGTGTCACCCTAAAAGTGTCACCCCTCAAAAACTGTCACTCAAAATTGTCACCCCAAAAGTGTCACCCCCCAAAAATTGTCACTTCCCAAAAGCGTCACACCCCAAAGTGTCACCTGCAATGAATGCCACACAAAAGTGTCACCCAGAAAGTGTCACCCCAAAGTGTCACTCAATAAATGTCACCTGCCAAAAATTGTCACCCAGAAAGTGTCACTGCCCAAAAGTGTCACCGCAATAAATGTCACCCAAAAGTGTCGCCCTAAAATGTCACCTCCTTGCCGCCCAAAAAGTGTCACCCGAAAGTGTTACCCCCAAAATTGTCACCCTAAAAGTGTCACCTGCAATAAATGTCACCCCAAAAATTGTCACACAGAAAGTGTCACCCAAAATTGTCACCCCAAAAACTGTCTCAAGGTGTCACTCTGAGTGTCACCCCAAAAGTGTCACCGAAAAAGTGCCACCTCCAAAAGTGTCACTCAGAAATTGTCACCCAATAAATGTCACCCCCAAAAGTGTCACCCCAAAGTGTCACCCCAAAAAGTGTCACCTCAAAGTGTTCCCCCAAAAATTGTCACCCCAAAAGTGTCACCCCTCAAAAAGTGTCACCTCAAAGTGTTCCCCCAAAAATTGTCACCCCAAAAGTGTCACCCCTCAAAAAGTGTCACCTCAAAGTGTTCCCCCAAAAATTGTCACCCCAAAAGTGTCACCCCTCAAAAAGTGTCACCTCAAAGTGTTCCCCCAAAAATTGTCACCCCAAAAGTGTCACCCCTCAAAAAGTGTCACCTCAAAGTGTTCCCCCAAAAATTGTCACCCCAAAAGTGTCACCCCTCAAAAAGTGTCACCTCAAAGTGTTCCCCCAAAAATTGTCACCCCAAAAGTGTCACCCCTCAAAAAGTGTCACCTCAAAGTGTTCCCCCAAAAATTGTCACCCCAAAAGTGTCACCCCTCAAAAAGTGTCACCTCAAAGTGTTCCCCCAAAAATTGTCACCCCAAAAGTGTCACCCCTCAAAAAGTGTCACCTCAAAGTGTTCCCCCAAAAATTGTCACCCCAAAAGTGTCACCCCTCAAAAAGTGTCACCTCAAAGTGTTCCCCCAAAAATTGTCACCCCAAAAGTGTCACCCCTCAAAAAGTGTCACCTCAAAGTGTTCCCCCAAAAATTGTCACCCCAAAAGTGTCACCCCTCAAAAAGTGTCACCTCAAAGTGTTCCCCCAAAAATTGTCACCCCAAAAGTGTCACCCCTCAAAAAGTGTCACCTCAAAGTGTTCCCCCAAAAATTGTCACCCCAAAAGTGTCACCCCTCAAAAAGTGTCACCTCAAAGTGTTCCCCCAAAAATTGTCACCCCAAAAGTGTCACCCCTCAAAAAGTGTCACCTCAAAGTGTTCCCCCAAAAATTGTCACCCCAAAAGTGTCACCCCTCAAAAAGTGTCACCTCAAAGTGTTCCCCCAAAAATTGTCACCCCAAAAGTGTCACCCCTCAAAAAGTGTCACCTCAAAGTGTTCCCCCAAAAATTGTCACCCCAAAAGTGTCACCCCTCAAAAAGTGTCACCTCAAAGTGTTCCCCCAAAAATTGTCACCCCAAAAGTGTCACCCCTCAAAAAGTGTCACCTCAAAGTGTTCCCCCAAAAATTGTCACCCCAAAAGTGTCACCCCTCAAAAAGTGTCACCTCAAAGTGTTCCCCCAAAAATTGTCACCCCAAAAGTGTCACCCCTCAAAAAGTGTCACCTCAAAGTGTTCCCCCAAAAATTGTCACCCCAAAAGTGTCACCCCTCAAAAAGTGTCACCTCAAAGTGTTCCCCCAAAAATTGTCACCCCAAAAGTGTCACCCCTCAAAAAGTGTCACCTCAAAGTGTTCCCCCAAAAATTGTCACCCCAAAAGTGTCACCCCTCAAAAAGTGTCACCTCAAAGTGTTCCCCCAAAAATTGTCACCCCAAAAGTGTCACCCCTCAAAAAGTGTCACCTCAAAGTGTTCCCCCAAAAATTGTCACCCCAAAAGTGTCACCCCTCAAAAAGTGTCACCTCAAAGTGTTCCCCCAAAAATTGTCACCCCAAAAGTGTCACCCCTCAAAAAGTGTCACCTCAAAGTGTTCCCCCAAAAATTGTCACCCCAAAAGTGTCACCCCTCAAAAAGTGTCACCTCAAAGTGTTCCCCCAAAAATTGTCACCCCAAAAGTGTCACCCCTCAAAAAGTGTCACCTCAAAGTGTTCCCCCAAAAATTGTCACCCCAAAAGTGTCACCCCTCAAAAAGTGTCACCTCAAAGTGTTCCCCCAAAAATTGTCACCCCAAAAGTGTCACCCCTCAAAAAGTGTCACCTCAAAGTGTTCCCCCAAAAATTGTCACCCCAAAAGTGTCACCCCTCAAAAAGTGTCACCTCAAAGTGTTCCCCCAAAAATTGTCACCCCAAAAGTGTCACCCCTCAAAAAGTGTCACCTCAAAGTGTTCCCCCAAAAATTGTCACCCCAAAAGTGTCACCCCTCAAAAAGTGTCACCTCAAAGTGTTCCCCCAAAAATTGTCACCCCAAAAGTGTCACCCCTCAAAAAGTGTCACCTCAAAGTGTTCCCCCAAAAATTGTCACCCCAAAAGTGTCACCCCTCAAAAAGTGTCACCTCAAAGTGTTCCCCCAAAAATTGTCACCCCAAAAGTGTCACCCCTCAAAAAGTGTCACCTCAAAGTGTTCCCCCAAAAATTGTCACCCCAAAAGTGTCACCCCTCAAAAAGTGTCACCTCAAAGTGTTCCCCCAAAAATTGTCACCCCAAAAGTGTCACCCCTCAAAAAGTGTCACCTCAAAGTGTTCCCCCAAAAATTGTCACCCCAAAAGTGTCACCCCTCAAAAAGTGTCACCTCAAAGTGTTCCCCCAAAAATTGTCACCCCAAAAGTGTCACCCCTCAAAAAGTGTCACCTCAAAGTGTTCCCCCAAAAATTGTCACCCCAAAAGTGTCACCCCTCAAAAAGTGTCACCCCAAAGTGTCACACCCAATAAATGTCACCCCAAAAGTGTCACCCTAATAAATGTCACACCTCCAAAATTGTCACCCCAAAAGTGTCACCCCCAATAAATGTGATCCCGAAAGTGTCACCCAAAAGTGCCACACAAAAATGTCACCTAAAAAGCGCCGCATCCTCAAAAAGTGTCACACCCAAAAAGTGTCACCCCAATAAATGTCACCCAAAATTTTCATCCAAAAGTGCCACCCCAAAAAATGTCACCCCCAAGTGTCACCCCCTCAAAAGTGTCACCCCAAAAGTGCCACCCAAAAACTGTCACCAAAAAAGTGTCACCCCAATAAATGTCACCCCCAAAAGCGTCACCCTCCAAAAATTGTTACCCAAAGGGAAAGTGTCACCCCCCAAAAAATGTCACCCAGAAAGTGTCAACCAAAAATGTCACCCCTCCAAAAGTGTCACCCAAGAATGTCACTCAATAAATGTCACCCCAAAAAGTGTCACCCAGAAAGTGTCACTGCCCAAAAGTGTCACCGCAGTAATTGTCACCTCAGTAATGTCACCCCAAAGTGTCACCAAAAAAGCGTCACATCCTCAAAAGTGTCACCCCCAATAAATGTCACCCAAAAGTGCCACCCAAGAATGTCACTCAAAAATTGCCACCCCAAAAGCTTCACCCCCTCAAAAGTGTCACCCAAAAGTGTCACCCAAAAAGTGTCCCAACAAGTGTTGCCCAAAAATTGTCACCCCCTCAAAAAGTGTCACCCCCCCAATAAACGTCACACCCCAAAAATTGTCACCCAAAAAGTGTCACCCCCAGAAAGTGTCACCCCAAAGAATGTCCCCAAAAGTGTCACCCAAAAATTGTCACCCCAATAAATGTCACCCCTAATAAATGTCACCAAAAAATGTCACCCCAAAAGTGTCACCGCAAGAATGTCACCCCCAATAAATGTCACCCAAAATTGTCACCCCAATAAATGTCCCCCCTTGGTGTCCCCCCTCGGTGTCCCCTCGCTGTCAGGCTGGCCCCGCCCCCCGGCCCAAAACGAGGCCAGGCGAGGCCAGAACGAGGCCGCCGGTCCCGCTGGGCCCCGCCCCGCCCCCCCCGGGGCGCTAATTAGGGAGGCGTTAATTAGGCCTTGAATTGGGGAAGGGGTCATTAAATGGGGGGGAGGGGCGAAATTGGGGAAGGGTCGTTAATTAGAGAGGGGTTGTTAATTGGGGGGTCATTATTTGGGGGGGTATTAATTAGAATGAGGTCATTAATGGGGGAGATAATTACCAAAAAATGTCCCCCCAAAAGTGTCACACCCCAAAAGTGTCACCCCAAAATTGTCACCTGCAATAAATGTCACCCCAATAAATGTCACCCCAAAAGTGTCCCCCCTCGGTGTCCCCTCGCTGTCAGGCTGGCCCCGCCCCCCGGCCCAAAACGAGGCCAGGCGAGGCCAGAACGAGGCCGCCGGTCCCGCTGGGCCCCGCCCCGCCCCCCCCGGGGCGCTAATTAGGGAGGCGTTAATTAGGCCTTGAATTGGGGAAGGGGTCATTAAATGGGGGGGAGGGGCGAAATTGGGGAAGGGTCGTTAATTAGAGAGGGGTTGTTAATTGGGGGGTCATTATTTGGGGGGGTATTAATTAGAATGAGGTCATTAATGGGGGAGATAATTAGAGAGGGGTCATTAATTGGGGGAGTCATTAATTAGAGGTCATTAACTGAGGAGGGGTCGTTAATGGGGGGGGGACCTTAATTGAAGAGGGATCATTAACAGCGGACATTAATTAGAGACAGGTCATTAATGGAGAGTATTAATTAGAGAGGGGTCATTAATGGGGGTATTAATTAGAGAGGGGTCATTAATTGGGGGGCATTAATTAGAGTGAGGTCATTAATGGGGACATTAATTAAAATGAGGGGTAATTAATTGGAGGGGTCATTAATTAGACAGTGGCCATAAATGGGGGGTCATTAATTAGGCCTTAAGTTGGGGAGGGGTCCTTCATTAGGGAGGGGTCATTAATTAGGGAGGGGTCATTAATCAGGGAGGGGTCATTAATTAGTGAAGGGGTCATTAATTGGGGGAGAGTCATTAAATTGGGGAGGGGTTGCTTAATTAGGCAGGTGCTCTGAAATTGGGGAGGGGTCATTAATTGGGGAGAGGATGATTAATTAGGGAGGGGGATATTAATTAGGGAGGGTGCCTCAATTAGGCAAAAGGGTGTGAAATCGGGGAGGGGTCCTTAATTAGGGAGGGGTCCTTAATTAGGGCCAGGCCTTAAATTGGGGACAGATGTCTTCATTAGGGAGAGGTCATTTAATTGGGGAGGGGTCCCTAATTAGGGAAAGGTCACTTAATTAGGGAAAGGTCACTTAATTGGGAAGTGGTCCTTAATTGGGGAGGGGTCCTTAATTAGGGAGAGGCCTTAAACTGGGGAGGGGTCCCTAATTAGGGCAGGGCCTTTAATTACAGAGGGGTGGCTTAATGGGGGAGGGGTCGCGAAATTGGGACAGCCTCAAATTGGGGAGGGGGACCTTAATTAGGGAGGGGTCCCTAATTAGGGCAGTGTCCTTAATTACGGACGGGGTCTCTTAATTGGGGAGGGGGTCGCTAAACGGGGGGGGGGGGGGTGCCCTTAATTA
>NW_024501892.1:11792-20152 GCF_017590055.1 Onychostruthus taczanowskii
AAAGTGTCACCCAAAAGTGCCACACAAAAATGTCACCTAAAAAGCGCCGCATCCTCAAAAAGTGTCACACCCAAAAAGTGTCACCCCAATAAATGTCACCCAAAATTTTCATCCAAAAGTGCCACCCCAAAAAATGTCACCCCCAAGTGTCACCCCCTCAAAAGTGTCACCCCAAAAGTGCCACCCAAAAACTGTCACCAAAAAAGTGTCACCCCAATAAATGTCACCCCCAAAAGCGTCACCCTCCAAAAATTGTTACCCAAAGGGAAAGTGTCACCCCCCAAAAAATGTCACCCAGAAAGTGTCAACCAAAAATGTCACCCCTCCAAAAGTGTCACCCAAGAATGTCACTCAATAAATGTCACCCCAAAAAGTGTCACCCAGAAAGTGTCACTGCCCAAAAGTGTCACCGCAGTAATTGTCACCTCAGTAATGTCACCCCAAAGTGTCACCAAAAAAGCGTCACATCCTCAAAAGTGTCACCCCCAATAAATGTCACCCAAAAGTGCCACCCAAGAATGTCACTCAAAAATTGCCACCCCAAAAGCTTCACCCCCTCAAAAGTGTCACCCAAAAGTGTCACCCAAAAAGTGTCCCAACAAGTGTTGCCCAAAAATTGTCACCCCCTCAAAAAGTGTCACCCCCCCAATAAACGTCACACCCCAAAAATTGTCACCCAAAAAGTGTCACCCCCAGAAAGTGTCACCCCAAAGAATGTCCCCAAAAGTGTCACCCAAAAATTGTCATCCCAATAAATGTCACCCCTAATAAATGTCACCAAAAAATGTCACCCCAAAAGTGTCACCGCAAGAATGTCACCCCCAATAAATGTCACCCAAAATTGTCACCCCAATAAATGTCACCAAAAAATGTCCCCCCAAAAGTGTCACACCCCAAAAGTGTCACCCCAAAATTGTCACCTGCAATAAATGTCACCCCAATAAATGTCACCCCAAAAGTGTCCCCCCTCGGTGTCCCCTCGCTGTCAGGCTGGCCCCGCCCCCCGGCCCAAAACGAGGCCAGGCGAGGCCAGAACGAGGCCGCCGGTCCCGCTGGGCCCCGCCCCGCCCCCCCCGGGGCGCTAATTAGGGAGGCGTTAATTAGGCCTTGAATTGGGGAAGGGGTCATTAAATGGGGGGGAGGGGCGAAATTGGGGAAGGGTCGTTAATTAGAGAGGGGTTGTTAATTGGGGGGTCATTATTTGGGGGGGTATTAATTAGAATGAGGTCATTAATGGGGGAGATAATTAGAGAGGGGTCATTAATTGGGGGAGTCATTAATTAGAGGTCATTAACTGAGGAGGGGTCGTTAATGGGGGGGGGACCTTAATTGAAGAGGGATCATTAACAGCGGACATTAATTAGAGACAGGTCATTAATGGAGAGTATTAATTAGAGAGGGGTCATTAATGGGGGTATTAATTAGAGAGGGGTCATTAATTGGGGGGCATTAATTAGAGTGAGGTCATTAATGGGGACATTAATTAAAATGAGGGGTAATTAATTGGAGGGGTCATGAATTAGAGAGTGGCCATTAGTGGGGGTATTATTCAGAGAGGGGTCATTAATTGGGGGGCATTAATTAGAGTGAGGTCATTAATGGGGACATTAATTAAAATGAGGGGTAATTAATTGGAGGGGTCATTAATTAGACAGTGGCCATAAATGGGGGGTCATTAATTAGGCCTTAAGTTGGGGAGGGGTCCTTCATTAGGGAGGGGTCATTAATTAGGGAGGGGTCATTAATCAGGGAGGGGTCATTAATTAGTGAAGGGGTCATTAATTGGGGGAGAGTCATTAAATTGGGGAGGGGTTGCTTAATTAGGCAGGTGCTCTGAAATTGGGGAGGGGTCATTAATTGGGGAGAGGATGATTAATTAGGGAGGGGGATATTAATTAGGGAGGGTGCCTCAATTAGGCAAAAGGGTGTGAAATCGGGGAGGGGTCCTTAATTAGGGAGGGGTCCTTAATTAGGGCCAGGCCTTAAATTGGGGACAGATGTCTTCATTAGGGAGAGGTCATTTAATTGGGGAGGGGTCCCTAATTAGGGAAAGGTCACTTAATTAGGGAAAGGTCACTTAATTGGGAAGTGGTCCTTAATTGGGGAGGGGTCCTTAATTAGGGAGGGGTCCTTAATTAGGGAGAGGCCTTAAACTGGGGAGGGGTCCCTAATTAGGGCAGGGCCTTTAATTACAGAGGGGTGGCTTAATTGGGGAGGGGTCGCGAAATTGGGACAGCCTCAAATTGGGGAGGGGGACCTTAATTAGGGAGGGGTCCCTAATTAGGGCAGTGTCCTTAATTACGGACGGGGTCTCTTAATTGGGGAGGGGGTCGCTAAACGGGGGTGGGGGGGGTGCCCTTAATTAGGGAGGGGCGCCACGCCCACCGCGACGCCCACCGCCAATGGGAACGGCCCGGCCCCCGCCGGCACCGCCCACAAGGCCACGCCCACTCCGGGGGGGGGGCGAGGAGGGAGTGGGGAGGGGAGGACACGCCCACAATGGAGACACGCCCACTGGGGGAAGCCACGCCCAGTGATGGGTGGAGGGCACGCCCAGAACGGGGGAGGGAGACACGCCCAGGTGACAAAGCCACGCCCCCAAGGCAGAGGGCACGCCCCAAAATGAGGGATGGAGGCCACGCCCACACGGGAAGCCACGCCCCCGCAGTAGGACACGCCCCAAAATGCCGGCGAGTAGCCACGCCCACAGGGGGAAAGCCACGCCCCCACCACAGAGGACATGCTCGAAGGAGGCGGGGAGGCCACGCCCATGAGACGAAGCCACGCCTACTGAGGGGTTGAGGGCACGCCCAGAATGGGGAGGGGAAACCACGCCCACCCGGTAAAGACACGCCCCCGATCGACAGAGGACACGCCCAAAATGGGGGCAAACCACTCCTACCACTCAAAGCCACGCCCCCTGTGTGGCCGAGGACACGCCCTGAATTGGGTAATGAAGCCACACCCACCCGTGAAAGCCACGCCCCCCGATCGGCAGAGGAAACTCCCAAAATGGGGAAATGAAGCCACACCCACCCGGGAAAGGCACGCCCACTGGATGAAGCCACGCCCACTGAGGTGTTAAGGGCACGCCACAAAAGACACGCCCAAACGGGGGAAAAGCCACGCCCCCTCCATGCCTGAGTGGGGCGGGGAAGCCACGCCCCCAGCACAAAGCCACCCCCACTAATGAGTTGCTGGCATGCCCCAAATATTGTATGGAAACCACGCCCACTGTGCAAAGCCCCGCCCACTGAGTCATTAGAATTGAATGGGGAAGCCACGCCCACTCCTCGAAGCCACGCCCTCCTAGTGATGACACGCCCAGATTGGCGCATAGAAGCCACACCCACCCTGGAAAAGCCACACCCCCAAGCAACTTAGGCCCCCCTAAAAGCAGCTTTTCCATATAAGGGCAGGCCACGCCCACCACCGCAGCCCAACTCAGGACTGGGTATGGAAGCCACGCCCACCGTGCAAAGCCCCGCCCACTGAGTAATTAGAATAGGATGGGTAGCCACGCCCACTCCTCAAAGCCACGCCCTCCTAGTGATGACACACCCAGATTGGCGCATAGAAGCCACACCCACCCTGAAAAAGCCACGCCCTCAGTGGCAGAGGCCACGCCCCAATCGTGCCGTGAAGCCACGCCCACTCCACAAAGCCACGCCCCCAAGCAACTTAGGCCCCCCTAAAAGCAGCTTTTCCATATAAGGGCAGGCCACGCCCACCACCGCAGCCCAACTCAGGACTGCATCCAGACCACGCCCCCAGGCACGCCCAAAATTCCAGAGCTGCTGTTGGCCACGCCCCCTTTGAGACCTGCAAGGCCACGCCCACCAGAGCTGGACCACGCCTCTCCATGAGGCCACGCCCCTTTTTCCATAGGGGAAACTGGGAGGGGCTTGGGCAGGTCTGGTTCTGCCCTCATGAATATTAATTAGCTGTTGGTTATTAGTCACTCTCCTAATTATGAATATTAATGAGCCAGTCATTTTTGTATACTACAGACTCATGAATAGTAATTAGCAGGTTATCTAATTACCATCTCATTAATATTAGCGATAATAACGACCAATGGCCAATTGCAATGAATATTAATGAGCCACCGCTCATTAGTAGGGTCATTAATGAAGCCTAATGCTTCATGAATATTAATGAGTAGGCCACAATCATTACCCACCCATTGTGAATATTAATGAGCCTGCCCCTCATTAGCATTAATTAGCAGCGCCTCCCAAAGCCACGCCCACTAATGAGTTGCTGGCATGCCCCAAATATTGTATGGAAACCACGCCCACTGTGCAAAGCCCCGCCCACTGAGTCATTAGAATTGAATGGGGAAGCCACGCCCACTCCTCGAAGCCACGCCCTCCTAGTGATGACACGCCCAGATTGGCGCATAGAAGCCACACCCACCCTGAAAAAGCCACGCCCTCAGTGGCAGAGGCCACGCCCCAATCGTGCCGTGAAGCCACGCCCACTCCACAAAGCCACGCCCCCAAGCAACTTAGGCCCCCCTAAAAGCAGCTTTTCCATATAAGGGCAGGCCACGCCCACCACCGCAGCCCAACTCAGGACTGCATCCAGACCACGCCCCCAGGCACGCCCAAAATTCCAGAGCTGCTGTTGGCCACGCCCCCTTTGAGACCTGCAAGGCCACGCCCACCAGAGCTGGACCACGCCTCTCCATGAGGCCACGCCCCTTTTTCCATAGGGGAAACTGGGAGGGGCTTGGGCAGGTCTGGTTCTGCCCTCATGAATATTAATTAGCTGTTGGTTATTAGTCACTCTCCTAATTATGAATATTAATGAGCCAGTCATTTTTGTATACTACAGACTCATGAATAGTAATTAGCAGGTTATCTAATTACCATCTCATTAATATTAGCGATAATAACGACCAATGGCCAATTGCAATGAATATTAATGAGCCACCGCTCATTAGTAGGGTAATTAATGAAGCCTAATGCTTCATGAATATTAATGAGTAGGCCACAGTCATTACCCACCCGTTGTGAATATTAATGAGCCTGCCCCTCATTAGCATTAATTAGCAGCGCCTCCGCAAGCCCAGCCTCATTATTATTGTTAACGAGCTGTCACGTGATGCATCGCGCCCCTCATTAATATTCATGACTTGTTTTCCTGTTCGAGCTGCCCTATATTAAAAAGCGGAGAGCGGCGTGGCCCCACCCCCTCATTAATATTAATGATGGGAACTAGATAAGCCAACAAAGTGGGCGTGGCCTAAGAAGGGGTGGGCTCAGAGAAGGGGCGGGGCTTCACAATATAGTAGTGTAAATGAAAGGGCGTGGCTTCGCGTGAAGGGGCGTGGCTTATGGGAGGGGGCGTGGCCTGAGCAGGGGGAGTGCCCGCTCTTAGCGCCATCTTGCGGCGCTCCGGCGCCATTTTGCGCATGCGCAGGTTGCACGCCTCCTCAGGCCGCCAGGGGGCGCTGCAGTTCACCGCCTTCCCCTCACGCCGCTCCCCCCCCAGGACACCCCAAAAATACCCAAAACCACCCCAAAAGCACCCCAAAACCATCCCAAACCGCCCGAAAAGCACCTCCGGGACCGCCTTTGGAGCTCAGGTGAGACATCTCCACATCCCCTCTCCGTGACATCCCCGGGAACCCCCAAAACCGCCCCAAAAGCACCCGCGAACACCCCAAAAGCACCAAAAATCACCCCAAAAGCGCCTCCTGGATCCGCTTTTGGAGATCAGGTGAGACATCCCCAAACCCCATCCCTGGGACACCCCCGGGACCCCCCAAAACCACCCTCAAAAACCCCCAAACACCTCATAACTCACCCAAACCCACCCCAAAATGACCCTAAAACCGCCCCAAAATCACCCCAAAATCCCCATAAATAACTAATTACTATTAATAAATTTAAAAATATATTAATTTATTTAAATATATTCATAAAATTTCTTAATATAAAAGCCATTACTATTAAAATACATTTACATATTAATAAAAACTCATTAAAATAAATTTATTTCACACATACTTGCCCTTATATTTAATTTATTTACAGTGTTAAATATGTAATTTATGCAGGGCTAATATCATCCTATTAATTAACTCATTAATTAATTAACAGCCATTAATTACACCGCTCTCCCTCTTCCAGCTGTCCGCGTGTCCATCCCGGTGGCCACGCCCCCAGCGCTTGCCCAATCCGTTAATTAATTAGTTAATTAATTGATTAATTAGCGCTGCGGTAATTGGAGGGCGCCGCTAATCGGAGCATTACGGCACCGCGCATGCGCAGACTGCGGGAACGGCGCTACCGTAATTACGGGCGGGGAGTGACCGCTCCCCAAATCCCCAAAAAAACCCCAAAAAATCCCCCAAAAATAAAATAAAATAAACCCAAAAAATCCCAAAGAACTCAAACAACCCAAAAAAACCCCAAAAATAAAATAAAATAAACCCCAAAAAATCCCAAAAATCCCAAAGAACTCAAACTGCCCCAAAAAATCCCCCAAAATAAAATGAAATAAACCCAAAAAAATCCCTAAAAATCCCCAAATCCCAAAAATCCCAAAGAACTCAAACTGCCCCAAAAACCCCAAAAAATCCCCCAAAATAAAATAAAATAAACCCCAAAAAATCCCTAAAAATCCCCAAATCCCAAAAATCCCAAAGAACTCAAACTGCCCCAAAAAATCCCCCAAAAATAAAATAAAATCAACCCCAAAAAATCCCTAAAAATCCCCAAATCCCAAAAATCCCAAAGAACTCAAACTGCCCCGGACATTTCTGTGGACACTTTTGGGGTCACTTCTGGGACACTTTGGGGACACTCTGGGGACAATTTGGGGACACTCTGGGGACAGTTTTGGGGTCACTCAGGGGACACCTTGGGGACACCTTGGGGACACTCTGGGATCAGTCTGGGGACATTTCTGGGGACACTTCAGGGTCAATTTTGGGGACACTCGGGACAGCTTGGGGTCATTTTAGGGGCACCTTGGGGACACTTTTGGGGACACTGTGGGGACACTTTGGGGACACTCTGGGGACAGTTTGGGGACACTTTGGGGACATTTCTGGGGTCACTTCTGGGACAATTTGGGGACACTCTGGGGACACCTTGAGGACACTTTGGGGACATTTCTGGGGCCAGTTTTGGGGACACTCAGGGTCACATTGGGGACACTTTGGGGACAATTTAGGGACACTCAGGGGACACTTTGGGGACACTTTGGGGACAACTTAGGGACACTCAGGGGACAGTTTGGGACACTCAGGGGACACTTTGGGGACACTTTGGGGACAACTTAGGGACACTCAGGGGACAGTTTGGGACACTCAGGGGACACTTTGGGGACACTTTGGGGACAACTTAGGGACACTCAGGGGACAGTTTGGGACACTCAGGGGACAGTTTGGGGACACTTTGGGGACACTCTGGGGACAGTTTTGGGGACACTGGGGACAGTTTTGGGGTCACTCAGGGGGCACCTTGGGGACAGTTTTGGGGACACTTTGGGATCAGTCTGGGGACACCTTGGGGACATTTCTGGGGACACTTTTGGGGTCACTTCTGGGACACTCTGGGGACAGTTTTGGGGACACTTTGGGATCAGTCTGGGGACACCTTGGGGACATTTCTGGGGACACTTTTGGGGTCACTTCTGGGACACTCTGGGGACAGTTTTGGGGACACTTTGGGATCAGTCTGGGGACACCTTGGGGACATTTCTGGGGACACTTTTGGTGGACATTTCTGGGGCCAGTTTTGGGGACACTCAGGGGTCACGTTGGGGACACTTTGGGGACAGTTTGGGACACTCAGGGGACACTTTGGGGACACTTTGGGGACCCTGACCTTGGTGGCCGCCAGCTGCAGGAAGATGGCCTCGGCCCTGCTGAGCACCTCCCCCACCTGCAGGGACACCCCGGGGGACCCCTGGGGACAGCAGGGACACCCCAGGGTCACCTCAGTGTCACCTGTGTCACCCTGTGTCACCTCAGTGTCACCAACCCCGTCACCAACCCCACCCAGTGCCACCCAGTGCCACCCAGTGTCCCTGCTGAGCACCTCCCCCACCTGCAGGGACACCCCCGGGGACACCTGGGGACAGCAGGGACACCCCAGTGTCACCTGTGCCACCTCAGTGTCACCTGTGCCACCCTGTGTCACCTGTGTCACCAACCCCACCCAGTGTCACCCTGTGTCACCTGTGTCACCCAGTGTCACCCAGTGCCACCCAGTGTCCCTGCTGAGCACCTCCCCCACCTGCAGGGACACCCCGGGGACACCTGTGTCACCCTGTGTCACCCTGTGCCACCCTGTGTCACCCTGGTGCCAGCAATGCCACCCAGTGCCACCCCAGTGTCCCCA
>NW_024501892.1:22006-23532 GCF_017590055.1 Onychostruthus taczanowskii
GGGGTCACTCTGGGGTCACTCTGGGGTCACTCTGGGGTCACTTTGGGGTCACTCAGGGGTCACTCTGGGGTCACTCAGGACACTCTGGGGACATTCTGGGGACAGTTCGGGGTCACTTTGAGGACACCTTGGGGACATTTCTGGGGACACTTTGGGGTCACTCAGGGGACACCTTGGGGACAATTTGGGGACACTTTGGGGACACTCTGGGGATACTTCTGAGACAATTTGGGGACACTCTGGGGACACTTTGGGGACACTTTGGGGACACTCAGGGGGCACCTTGGGGACAGTTTGGGGACACTTTGGGGACACTCTGGGGACAGTTTTGGGGACACTGGGGACAGTTTTGGGGTCACTCAGGGGGCACCTTGGGGACAGTTTTGGGGACACTTTGGGATCAGTCTGGGGACACCTTGGGGACATTTCTGGGGACACTTTTGGGGTCACTCTGGGGACACCTTGAGGACACTTTGGGGACATTTCTGGGGCCAGTTTTGGGGTCACTCAGGGGTCACGTTGGGGACACTTTGGGGACAGTTTGGGACACTCAGGGGACACTTTGGGGACATTTCTGGGGCCAGTTTTGGGGACACTCAGGGGACACTTTGGGGACATTTCTGGGGCCAGTTTTGGGGACACTCAGGGGTCACGTTGGGGACACTTTGGGGACAGTTTGGGACACTCAGGGGACACTTTGGGGACACTTTGGGGACCCTGACCTTGGTGGCCGCCAGCTGCAGGAAGATGGCCTCGGCCCTGCTGAGCACCTCCCCCACCTGCAGGGACACCCCGGGGGACACCTGGGGACAGCAGGGACACCCCAGGGTCACCTCAGTGTCACCTGTGTCACCCTGTGTCACCTCAGTGTCACCAACCCCGTCACCAACCCCACCCAGTGCCACCCAGTGCCACCCAGTGTCCCTGCTGAGCACCTCCCCCACCTGCAGGGACACCCCCGGGGACACCTGGGGACAGCAGGGACACCCCAGTGTCACCTGTGCCACCTCAGTGTCACCTGTCCCACCCTGTGTCACCTGTGTCACCAACCCCACCCAGTGTCACCCTGTGTCACCTGTGCCACCCAGTGTCACCCAGTGCCACCCAGTGTCCCTGCTGAGCACCTCCCCCACCTGCAGGGACACCCCAGGGTCACCTGTGTCACCTGTGCCACCCAGTGCCACCCAGTGTCACCCAGTGCCACCCAGTGTCCCTGCTGAGCACCTCCCCCACCTGCAGGGACACCCCGGGGGACACCTGGGGACAGCAGGAACACCCCAGGGTCACCTGTGTCACCTGTGCCACCCAGTGCCACCCAGTGTCACCCAGTGCCACCCAGTGTCCCTGCTGAGCACCTCCCCCACCTGCAGGGACACCCCAGGGTCACCTGTGTCACCTGTGCCACCCAGTGTCACCCTGTGTCACCCTGTGTCACCCCAGGGTCACCTGTGTCACCTGTGTCACCCTGGTGCCAGCAATGCCACCCAGTGCCACCCCAACCCCACCCCAGTGTCCCCAGTGCCACC
>NW_024501893.1:0-711 GCF_017590055.1 Onychostruthus taczanowskii
CTTGGGGTGCTTTATGGTGACAGTGTATTCCCTGATCATCTGCTTTATGCCCCACAATGGTTGCTGTATCTTTGAGGTGGGTCCAGAGCAGGGATGAGCCTTGGCCTTGTTGGTGTTTTTTTCCAAAGCCTCACTCCCCAGGTGTCTGGGCTGTGGTGTGGTCTGGGTTTTGGTTGGCTAGCTTGGCTTTGTTAGCCCAGGTGAGAAGATTTTCCTTTCCCTGGCCTTGGAGAAGCTGCAGCAGCAACCCTTGGGCAGTCTTTCGAGGTGAGCTGGACAGATTGTTTAGTCCAGGACCAGAGAGAGACAACGGGACCTGTGGGAGAGGGGCTGGTGAGGACCAGCAGAAGAGAGGAGCTGCTCCATCCTGGCCCCAAACCTCGGGAAACCTGAGCCTGGGACAGAGAGCACACCAAGCCCACCTGCTTAATCTGCTGGTGGAGAGGAGGTCAGTGCCAGAGGTTTTCATCTGTCTGCCCAAACTGCTGTGCAAAGCTCCTCTTTGTGTTTTCTCTTGAGAGCAATGATGGTGCCATCCTCTACCACATGGTGTGAGCCAGTATATTTTCCCCGAAATTTTGGGGTTTTGTTCCAGTGTGTGAGTGGGATAAGATCTGACAGTATATTATCCAGCCCTTACTTATCATTTTTTCCTGTGCCTTGTGGGCATTCTGTTAATAAAAGTTATTATTATTAGTTATTGTTATTATT
>NW_024501894.1:0-705 GCF_017590055.1 Onychostruthus taczanowskii
TTGTTTTGGTGTTAAAATGTTAAAATTTTGGTGTTTAAATGTTTTCAGGGCTCTGCCAGTGCAATGCATGAACTCAGCCCCTCTGGCAGCTGCCACGGAGGGAGTTTGAAGCCTGCCCTGCTGCAGAGGGGCAGGAGGGGGTCCTGGGCAGCCCAGGCTCCTCCAGAGCCTGCTGAGGACAGAGCCAGCCCTGGTGCTCTCAGCCCAGCCAGGATTTACTGCTGGAACCTCAAACCCCCCCTTCCGAAAATTTCTGAAAATTCAGAAATGATTAAAAGCAGCTAAGTGGGAATAAAAGGATGTTCCTGCTGTGCCCAGCTCTTCTGGGAACTCCTCACTCCTGCAGTCATTCCTTCTGGGAACAGCCTCAGAGCTGCTGCTCTGCCTGAACTTGCTGGAGATGGAGCCAAGCAAGGAACTGGAATGAATAATTTAATCTGGAAGTTCAAGCTTTTTATTCATGCTACATTTATCTGTAAACTATGGTTGGGTCTCGTTGTCTTTTCATTCATGACAATAAATGGCCTGAATTTTAAATTAGGGGGAGAAAAGGAGTAAGATGTGAAATAATTAAAAGGTAGGATATGGTTAATGATAAAAGGGAGATAAATTTAAACAAGTTAGGAAAAACCTTATGGGATAATTCACCAAAGAAAAGACACCAGGATGGGCTGCACAAAGAGAAATAAGAGCAGAGCCCACCAG
>NW_024501895.1:0-713 GCF_017590055.1 Onychostruthus taczanowskii
AATTTGGGATTTTTGTGAGGAAATTTGAGATATTGGGAGAAAATTTGGGATTTTGGGGGGAACTTAGGGGATTTTGGGACAAAATTTGGAACTTGAGGTGGAAATTTGGCATTTTAGGGGAGGAAGTTTGGGATTTTGGGGAGGAAATTTGGGATTTTGGGGAGGAAATTTGGGATTTTGGGGAGGAAATTTGGGATTTTGTGAGGAAATTTGGAATTTTTGTGGGGAAATTAGGGATTTTGGGGTGGAAATTTGGGAATTTTATGAGGAAATTTGGGATTTTGGGGGAAAATTTGGGATTTTTGTGAGGAAATTTGGGATTTTGGGAAGGAAACTTGGTTTTTGGGGTGGAAATTTGGGATTTGGGGTGGAAATTTGGGATTTTTGTGAGGAAATTTGGGATTTTTTGAGGAAATTGGGGATTTTGGGGAGGAAATTTGAGATTTTTGTGAGAAATCTGGAATTTCTGGGGGGAAATTTGGGAATTTTGGGAGGGATTTTGGGTGGAAATTTGGGATTTTGGGGAGGAAATTTGGGATTTGGGGTGGAAATTTGGGATTTTTGTGAGGAAATTTGGGATTTTTTGAGGAAATTGGGGATTTTGGGGAGGAAATTTGAGATTTTTGTGAGAAATCTGGAATTTCTGGGGGGAAATTTGGGAATTTTGGGACAAAATTTGGGATCTCGTGAGGAAATTTGGGATTTTTGGGAAG
>NW_024501896.1:0-713 GCF_017590055.1 Onychostruthus taczanowskii
CCGCTGCGCCCACCCCCCCCAGGCCTGCGGCCCCCCCAGCACCCTCCTGCTGCGCTCCCGGGACGGGGGGCGCTCCTGGGGACCCCCCCAGAACCTCTCCGACGTCGTGGGGGGGGAGGTGTTCGCCCCCGGGCCCGGCTCCGGCATCCAGGTGGGCTCTGGGGGGGTGGGAATTTGGGGGTCTCTGTGTGCCCTGCAGGGCTCTGGGGGGTCCCGGGAGGGGCTCTGGGGGGGCTTTGGGTGTTTCTGTGGGGGTCTCTGGGTGGCTCTGGCATGTCCTGGGGGGTCCCGGGGGCTTTCTGGGGATCCCTGGGGGGGCTTTCAGTGTCTCTGTCAGGGTCTCTGTGGGTCTCTGAGTGTCTTGCAGGACTCTGGGGTGCTCTGGGGGGTCTCTGGGGATTTCTGGGGATGCCCTGGGGGTCTCTGGGGGTGTCTCTGGGGGTCCCTAACCCCCCTTTGCCCCCCAGAAGCGGCTGGCCCCATTCCCAGGCCGGCTGGTGTTCTGCGGGCACGGCACCCTGGAGCGGGATAGGGGCTCTGGGGGTCTCTGGGGATCCCTGTGTGTTTCTGGGGGTGCCCTGGGGGTCTCTGGGGGGGTCTTTGGGGGTCCCTAAGCCCCTCTTTGCCCCCCAGAAGCGGCTGGCCCCGTTCCCAGGCCGGCTGGTGTTCTGCGGGCACGGCACAGAGGAGCAGGACGGGGGCTCTGGGGGTCT
>NW_024501897.1:0-713 GCF_017590055.1 Onychostruthus taczanowskii
CAGGACCCGCTGGAAGCAGCCAGGAAACCCCCGGGGTCTGGACCTGCTGGTATTTGGGGTCCCCACTCCCTGATCCCGATGGGATCTGGGGTCCCCACTCCCTGACCCCGATGGGATTTGGGGTCCCCATTCCCTGATCCTGCTGGGATTTGGGGTCCCCACTCCCTGATCGAATTGGGATTTGGGGTCCCCACTCCCTGATCCCGATGGGATCTGGGGTCCCCACTCCCTGACCCCGATGGGATTTGGGGTCCCCCCTCCCTGACCCCGATGGGATTTGGGGTCCCCACTCCCTGCTCCCGATGGGATTTTGGATCCTCCCAGCAGATTTTGGGTCCTCACTCCATGATTCCAGTGGGGTTTGTGTCCCCTCCCCGTTCCCAGTGGGGTTTGTGTCCCCTCACCCCATTCCCCATTCCCAGTGGGATTTAGGTCCCCCCTCCCCATTCCCAGCAGGATTTGTGTCCCCCGTCCCTGTTCCCAGCAGGGGGTTTGTGTCCCCTCACCCCATTTCCCATTCCCAGTGGGACTTTGGTCCCCCATCCCCGTTCCCGGAGGAGTTTGGGTCCCCTCATCCCATTCCCTGTTCCCAATAGGACTTGTGTCTCTCCTCCCCCAGTGGGATTTTGTGTCCCCTCACCCCATTCCCAGTGGGATTTGTGTCCCCCCTCCCCGTTCCCAGCAGCATTTGTGTCCCCATTCCCCATTCCCAG
>NW_024501898.1:0-712 GCF_017590055.1 Onychostruthus taczanowskii
TTAATTAGGGGTTAATTAGTGTTAATTAGGGATTAATTGGGGTGTTTGGGGTCAGGACTGGAGCATTTCTTCAGGGCCGCCCTCTGCCACTTCTGCATAGACATGCTCAACGCAAAGGTGATTAATTAATTAGTGTTAATTAGGGATTAATTGGGGGGTTTGGGGTCAGGACTGGAGCATTTCTTCAGGGCCGCCCTCTGCCACTTCTGCATAGACATGCTCAACGCAAAGGTGATTAATTAATTAGTGTTAATTAGGGATTAATTGGGGGGTTTGGGGTCAGGACTGGAGCATTTCTTCAGGGCCGCCCTCTGCCACTTCTGCATAGACATGCTCAACGCAAAGGTGATTAATTAATTAGTGTTAATTAGGGATTAATTGGGGGGTTTGGGGTCAGGACTGGAGCATTTCTTCAGGGCCGCCCTCTGCCACTTCTGCATAGACATGCTCAACGCAAAGGTGATTAATTAATTAGTGTTAATTAGGGGTCAATTAGCGGTGTATTTGGGGTTAATTGGGGGGTTTGGGGTCAGGACTGGAGCATTTCTTCAGGGCATGGATGGGCTCGACGCGAAGGTGATTAATCAGTGATTATTAGGGATTAATTAGGGGTTAATTAGGAGGTTAATGAGCGTTTAGTAAGGGCTTAATTTGTGGTTCATTAGGGTTTAATGAGGGGTTAATTAGTGTTAATGAGTGGATAATTAGTGTT
>NW_024501899.1:0-712 GCF_017590055.1 Onychostruthus taczanowskii
TTTTTGGGATTTTTTCTGAATTTTTTGTGGTTTTTTTTCTGATTTTTGGGGGGTTTTTTTGATTTTTTCCCAATTTTTGCTGGTTTTTTTTTCGGATTTCTTGGTGATTTTTTTGGTGATTTTTTGGGATTTTTCCCCAATTTTCTGTGGTGGTTTTTAGGATTTCTTGGTGATTTTTTTTTGGTGATTTTTTGGGATTTTTCCCCAATTTTCTGTGGTGGTTTTTTGGATTTTTTGGTGATTTTTGGGTGATTTTTTGGGATTTTTTCCCGATTTTTTGTGGGGTTTTTTCAGATTTTTTTGGGGGATTTCTTGGGGATTTCTTGGGGATTTTTTCCGAATTTTCCGTGGGTTTTTTCGGATTTTTTTTTTATTATTATTTTTTGGTGATTTTTGGGGATTTTTTTCTGAATTTTTTGTGGATTTTTTTCCTGATTTTTGGGGAGATTTTTTTCCTAATTTTTTGCTGCTTTTTTTAGAATTTTTGGAATTTTTCGGGGATTTTTTGGTGATTTTTTGGAATTTTTTTGTTGATTTTTTTTTCTGATTTTTTTGTGATTTTTTCCTGATTTTTTTGGTGATTTTTTTGTGATTTTTTGTGTTTTTCTCCCAGTTTTTAGGAACTTTCCCTCATTTTAGCTCCTAATTTTCAGGAATATCCCAAATTTTTTTTGGTTTTTTTTAAATTTTCCCCTTCCCCACCCCCCTGAGG
>NW_024501900.1:0-712 GCF_017590055.1 Onychostruthus taczanowskii
ACAGTTGGGGACATTGAAGGGATTGGGCGCATTGGGGACATTGAAGGGATTGGGGACATTGGGGAGATTGGGGACAGTTGGGGACATTGAGGAAAAATGGCGGAAATTGGGAAAAATTGGGGAAAAATTGGGGTAAATTGGATTTGGGGACATTGGGGACACTGAGGAAAAATGGGGGAAATTGGGAAAAATTGTGGGAAAATTGGGGAAAATGGGATTTGGGGACATTGGGGACATTGAGAAAAAAATGGTGAAAATTGGGGGGAAATGGAGAAAAATGGGATTTGGGGACATTGGTGACATTGAGGAAAAATGGTGGAAATCGGGAAAAATTGGGGGAAAATTGGGGGAAATTGGGTTTGGGGACATTTGGGGACATTTGGGGACAGGGGGGAGCACCCAGCCAGACCCTGCATTGCCCAGCAGTGAGCACACAAACATTCCCAAAATCCCCCCAAAATCCATTTTAATCCAAATTAAACCCCCCAAAAACCCTCTAAAACCCCCTAAAATAACCCAAAATTTCCCAAATTTTCCCAAAATCCCCGGAATTCGCCCCAAACCACGCACCCAGCATCCGGCAGTGCCTCAGGGCCCAGCAGTAAGCACACAAACACTCCCAAAATCCCCCCAAAATCCCCCTAAAATCCCCCAAAAATCCAATTTAACCCCATCTCACCCCCCTAAAACCCCCTAAAATCCCCCAAATTTT
>NW_024501901.1:0-712 GCF_017590055.1 Onychostruthus taczanowskii
CCCCCAGGACCCCAAATCTCCACCCAACCCCCCCCAATTTTGGGGTGGCCATACACAGGGGTACCCCAAACCCCCCCCAGGACCCCCCCAAACCTTGGGGTGCCCCCTGACTGCACAGTTGAGGGCGGTGGAGTATCCGGCCACGGCGCTGCGATCCACCAGCGGGGTCAGGAACTGGGGGGCCGAGCGGAAATCGTGCTCCTGGTACTGGGGGGGCTTCAGCCGCAGCTCTGGGGGGGTCCCAGAAGGGTTTAGGGGGACCCCAAAATTCCCGGGGGGGTGGTAATTGTTTGGGGTTCCAAACAAGGGGGGGTGGAATCAAGGTGAGGTCAGAATGTCTGAGGGACCCCTAAAAACGCTTTAAAATCTTAGTAATATTTCATGTTAAACGCCCTAAATTAA
The DNA here is from genome assembly GCF_017590055.1 of Onychostruthus taczanowskii. NCBI lineage: Eukaryota > Metazoa > Chordata > Aves > Passeriformes > Passeridae > Onychostruthus > Onychostruthus taczanowskii. Next base: position 403 of record NW_024501901.1, read on the forward strand.
TCCCTTCCTAATTAAAGAGAGATCAGTTAATTAAAGATCATAATTAAGAGCTCAATCAAGCCCAAAATTTGGGGTTTGGGCGATTTTGGGGATGACGGGGATCTTCCTAAACCTACAAAAGCTGCCCAAAATTCCTTCAAATGTAGCACAAAACCACCTCAAGAACCTCTAAAAACACCTGAAATCCCCAAAAACACCTGAAATGCCCAAAAACACCCGAAATCCCCCCAAAAACCACCTCAAATCCCCCCAAAAACCACCTCAAAGTGCCCTGAATCCCCCAAAATCCCTTCAATCTCCCCCAAAACCA
>NW_024501902.1:0-712 GCF_017590055.1 Onychostruthus taczanowskii
AGCTCCCTGTTTTGTCCCAAAAATTCCCTGCTTTATCCCACAAATTCCCTATTTTATCCCATAAATTCCCGGTTTTGTCCCATAAATCTATTTTATCCCAAAAATTCCCTATTTTATCCGATTTTTATCCGAAAAATTCCCTATTTTATCCCGTAAATTCCCTGTTTTATCCCACAAATTCCCTATTCTATCCCATAAATCCCCTGTTTTATCCCACAAATTCCCTGTTTTATCGCATTTTTATCCCATAAATCCCCATTTTTATCCCAAAAATTCCCTATTTTACCCCACAAATCCCCCATTTTATCCCACAAATTCCCATTTTTATCCCATTTTTACGCAGAAATCCCCCAGAAATTCCCTGTTTTATCCCATAAATGCCGTTTTATCCCATAAATTCTCTATTTTACCCCACAAATTCCAATTTTTATCCCATATTTACCCCAAAATCCCCTATTTTACCCCACAAATTCCCATTTTTACCCCATTTTTACCCTGAAATCCCCATTTTTACCCCCAAAATTCCCACTTTTACCCCCAAAATCCCCATTTTTACCCCCGAAATCCCCGTTTTTACCCCCAAAATTCCCATTTTTATCCCATTTTTACCCCGAAATCCCCTATTTTACTCCACAAATCCCCATTTTTATCCCATAAATTCCCATTTTCACCCCCGAAATCCCCAATTTTACCCCACAAATCCCCTATTTTA